>NC_047651.1:2026414-2058180 GCF_902201215.1 Prunus dulcis
TGATGCAAACTTCAAAGTCGTAGACTTTCTCGCCAACAAGAGGAGTTTTTCTGCTATTCTATTTGGTTGATCTCAATATTCATGAACATCCTGTTATTTAAAGAAGCCAATGACCATCAAAGCTCCTAGTGATGCTAGGGTTTCTCATTCCTAGTTTAGGAAAGTATCTTGCTTCCCAAGATCTTACCAATAGTGAATATTATTAAGCTTAATAATATCACCCAAAAAAAAAAAAAAACGAAGGGGAACACTTCAAGCTGCACCTCCTACACGTCAAAAGGCCCATGTCTACAATGGATCATGAAGTGGGGGCAATTTGTAGACAAAGAAATTTTGGTGTAATAAATTCTATTGACAAGAAAATAATTAGGGTTCGGTGGATTAAATCGTGGGCCCCATAATTCACCCATGTGGCGTGTGACTCATCAAAATTGGATTAGTTGTCAAAAATGACAAATGGCGACATCCGACGGAGTGCATCAAACGGTTCAAGATGAAGACAAAATTAAAGGAAAGAATCTTCTGTGATTGTCTTTGATTTAAATCAAATATTAATCAGGTTAATCAATTGAAGATAATCTGGTTAAATTGCCAGATTATGGGAATTGATTTAAATCAAATCAAAATCCCACAAACCAAGGTTTTAAATAGGGAAAGTTATTTAGGTCAAGCATCCGACAAAAGCCTATAAATAGGAGGCCTCAAGACGAAAGAGGGGGTCAGAAGTGGGAGAAAAAAACCTAGCACTCAGAAGAAACAGAAAACTCTCTGCATTCTTCACCCTACCTTGGAAGAGCCACCAAGCACAACAAATACGTGCCGGTTCCTTCACCATAAAAATCCAAAACACCAAACAAGCTTCGTGCTACCCGTTTGATCAAGATCAAGTCTCTACGACCCTTGTATCAAACACAAATTTTCTTAAACACTTTGGAGATCGAATCAGAGGATTCAATACAGAGATTGTAACCCTAAATTTCATTAATACAATATTATTTTGTACACGTGTTCTTGTCTCATTTGTCGCAAGAAATTCGTGTTTACAATACCAACACAAGATTATCCTTAGTGCAATTTGCTTTGCTGTTCGAACTGGCAATACATTCTTGGGGTCCTTGATGTAAGATCTGAGTTCTCCTTCAATTTCACTACGTTAGTTGGTGTGCTTTACTCTTCAAATCTCATAATTCTTTATATTGTGGAACAGCTGGGTTGATTATGCAAGGTGGGTTGGAATTCAAAAGATACGAGATTAGAGCATAGTTGTTGTAAGTAATTTTATTTTTGTGTGGATATTGATTTTGTTTATGAAATTATAGTGCAGTAACCTTCCGATAAAATGCAAGAGATGGGCATTTAGAAAATAAACTAGCAACCAAGAGATATGGCCTATATGCTTCCATCCTGGTGGGGTGGACAATCAACCCAAGCATGGTCTTCGCCAATTAACCCATTTGTTAACATGCATATATTCTCTTACTGACAAAAACCGTTAGGGAGGAGAAATATTCCCTATTACAACACAAAATCTAGCCATTCAATCATAACCCTATAAGATAATGACAAGTGGCAAATGCTATTACATTCTCTGCTGTACACTTGGACTGTGATCCAAGGCAGCCTTCCTAACTAGAATAGAACCTTCCTATTCTAATTCCATCACAGCAGCTACACCTATACACCAACACTCCCTTCTAGGTGTTGTGCTGAAATAACACCTAGAGCCTTCCTCAAATACTCAAATCTGTCTCTTGCTAAAGGCTTGGTGAAAATGTCAGCAAGCTGCACTTCTGTTTTGCAATATAGCAAATCAATCTCACCATTTTGTAGAGCATCTCTTATGAAGTGAAACCTGCGGTTGATGTGTCTGGGTTTGTGATGATGAACAGGATTCTTTGATATAGCAATAGCTGAAGTGTTGTCACACAACAACTGAGTTGGTTCTACCTGTTCCTCTCCAAAATCAGATAACACAAACCTCAGCCACATAGCCTGTGCAGTAGCTTCTGCTGCACTCATGTACTCAGCCTCTGCTGTTGACAGAGCAACACTACTTTGCTTGATTGAAGCCCAAGAGAATGCACCTGACCCCAAGTTGAAAGCATAGCCTGATGTGCTCCTCATGTCATCTTCACTTCCACTCCAATCACTATCACAATAGCCTATTAACACTGCTCCTTTTCCCTTATCATAGGCAATTCCATAGTTTATGGTGCCTTGAACATATCTCAGCCCTCTCTTTGCTGTTCCCATGTGCTTCTTGGTTGGATTATGCATGAATCTAGCCAAGAGGCTTGCTGCAAACATGATATCTGGGCTGGTTGCAGTCAGATAGAGCAAGCTCCCCACCATTTGCCTATACAATGTCTCATCTGCTAGTTCACTTCCATCCACTTTTGACAACTTTTCATTCACTGCCAGAGGTGTTGCAACAGACTTGCAATCCTTAAGTCCAAATTTGTCAAGTAAGGTCTTTGCATACTTCTTCTGGTGAAGGAAGATGCAAGAATCAGTTTGTAGGACCCCAAGACCAAGGAAATGATGCAGCAGTCCTAGGTCAGTCATCTCATATTGTCTCATCATATCATCTTTGAATGCAGCCATCATTTCTTTTGAGCTTCCTGTGTAGATAATATCATCTACATATAGAGACACAATGAGAATACCATTTGTAGACATCTTAGTGTACAAAGTAGCTTCACTTGGACTTCTATAAAAACCAGTCTTGATGAAATAAGAATTTAT
This sequence comes from Prunus dulcis, assembly GCF_902201215.1. Lineage (NCBI taxonomy): Eukaryota > Viridiplantae > Streptophyta > Magnoliopsida > Rosales > Rosaceae > Prunus > Prunus dulcis. The sequence continues at coordinate 2,029,160 of NC_047651.1, forward strand.
CTCATCATACCAAGCTCTTGGAGCTTGTTTCAAACCATATAAAGCCTTTTTCAGCTTATACACTTTATCTTCACTTCCTTGCATCACAAAACCAGATGGTTGATCTATATAAACTTCTTCATTTAGCACTCCATTAAGAAATGCGGACTTTACATCCAGTTGACAGATTCCAGTTTTTCTGTGCAGCCACAGCCACCAAGGTTCTCACAGTATCAAGTCGAGCCACTGGTGCAAAGGTCTCATTGAAGTCAATTCCAGGCTTTTGAGAATATCCCTTTGCCACCAGCCGAGCCTTATTCTTCTGCACAGATCCATCTAGGTTCAGTTTAGTCTTATAGATCCATTTGACTCCAATGATTGGTTTATCAAATGGTCTATTCACAAGCTCCCATGTATTGTTCTTCTCAATCATGGTGATTTCAGCTTCCATTGCTTTCTTCCAAGAGTCATCCTTTGCTGCCTCTTCAAAACTTTCTGGTTCTATAATGCACATGTTGCATTTTTCATAAATTTCTGCAATGCTCTTGTACTTGAGAGGAGTATGATCAACATGGTAGTGCCTTCAAATAATGACAACCTTCCAATAACAATGTCTGTAAGTTGTAAAGAGAGGTAGTTGATTTAGGCAAACTTGTTATCTGTGTGTGAGAGAGATCAAGATACCGCAGATACTTCAATTTACCAATATTGATGAGATAGAGGGTTGTTACATTATCGCCATTGAGAGAAAGCACCCGCAAGTATTGCAATTTTGGCAACAAAACAAAAGGATCCGTACGACTTAGACAATGGCAAGGATAACCATGAGAAAGAGGCAGGAAGGTCCGCAAATGTTTCACTTCAGAAAATGCCTCAAATCTTTTAACCACATCATAGTCATAGTCACCACAAATGTAGGACGCATGGCGGGCCTTTGGAAAACATCCAAGTTGTACATGATCGCTATTCTGCTTATCCTCCCATCTAAAACAAATATCTCCTGCTGCCCACTGTGCCAAACCAACAATGAGGTCATGCATTACATATTTTGAATTGTTTTTGCTTGATTTCTGAAATAATGACCTCGATAAGAGCTCCTGAAAATAGTCAGTTCCTAAATCTTCCATTTGCTTATTATGTTCTGGTTGTGGTTGAATCAAACCCTCTGCCATCCACAGAAGGATCAATTGCTGCTCACTAAATTGATAGTCATTTGGAAGTATCGAACAATAGGCAAAGCATCTTTTCAAATGTGAAGGAAGATAGTGATAGCTTAATCTTAATACCGGAAGTATGTCACACTCATTTGATAGACTCCATAATTTGTTGTTCAATATTTCCTCCCATTCATTCATCTCTTTACGAAGTAAAAGGCCGCCAAGAGTCCTAGCAGCCAAAGGCAATCCACTGCATCTTGCAACAATTTTCTCCTTGAGTGACTCGAAATTTGGTGGTATATCTCTGTTAACATTCCTGAATGCATGCTGCTCAAATACTTCAAAACAAACGTCATTTTTCATAAGCTCCAAATTATGAACTAGAGTGCCAGCTCCCATCATTTTCGAAACTTCTGCATCTCGCGTTGTCACAATTATCTTGCTTCCTGCTGCTCCATCGCGAAAGGGGGACTGCAGTTTCATCCATAGACCATAGCTACATGTGCCCCAAACATCATCTAAAACAATCAAAAACTTCTTTCCAGCTAATTCCGTATGCAGATACTGTTGAACCTGATTGAAATCTTCTGTAGGATAGTGCCGGGATGTGACTGATTCGAGAATTTGCTTTGTCACTCTTTCTAGGTTGAAGTCATCAGACACGCATACCCAAGCAGTTGGTTTAAATTGATCGGTTGCAACAATTTCATTGAACACTTGTGCAGCAAGTGTTGTCTTTCCGACTCCAGCCATACCAACAATGGCAACTACATCGAAATTGACGGCACCGCGCTCTTGTTTCGACACAAATTCAACCACCCGCCTTTTGTCTTCGTCCCTTCCAATCACAGGTCCATCTGGTTGACTGGAACTGGGAGGTAAATTTTGACGTGCCGTAGTGGACGACGTCGTCCCAGTAATGATATTCAAACTAATGAGCTGGTCCTTTTGCTGAGATATCTCTTGTAAACGCTCAGTAATCTTCTTTATTTCTGAGTTCATTTTGCAGTTGAAAACACCATTAGGAACTGAGTTCCAGACCCTTCTTGCGGTATAATGCTCTATCTCCCGTTTGAGCATTTTAGTAGCATATTTGTCCAATACGTCTTCCACGTCATAAGCTAAGTCCCTGAGATCATCCAGCCAAAGCTTCAGCGGCTTGCTCTCGGTGATTAGTTGCCTCTCCTCCGCCTCATTCAGAACCGCTCCAATCGCAGACAAGGTGGCAGTCCATTTCTGCAGCTTTTGGTCGACGCCCTTTATGAGTCCGAAGTACTTGAACACCTCACGACGCGCCAACTTGTCGACCAGCACTTGAAGGAAAGCCACAAGATAAGCCTCTCCCATAGTTTCTTGAATTAGCAGGGAGAAGAAACACTGAGTTCTGAACAGAAACAAGCAATCAAAGAAAACGTAAGGAAGTCTGAGCAAAACAAATAAATACAAGAAACTAAAAGAAACAAAGTCTGCGGTACAAACAGAATAAATCAGAAGTACCTGCAGTTTAAGTATATGATATATATCAACAGCAGATTTCTTCACGAATTACCAAATACCGAAGGTGTCACAATGAACAAGAAGGAAAATTCAAAGGCAATACACAGTTACACACTTTTGGAACCAAAGAGATCAGAAAGCCAGAACCAAGACATAATAAATATGAAGATGAATGAGTGTGGAAGATGGATCAAACTTATGTGGAAGAAAGTAATTATGGGTTTGAGAATTTTGAGTATGAGATGTTATGATGAGAAGATATCTCTTTTGTGTTTTTTTTGGGTCAATGGAAAAGACTCTGAAACAAAGTCTGGGGTTAAAAACACAAAAGAGAAGAAAATAGCATTCGTCGTATGATAGACAAAGAAAACGCAATGCAAATTCCTCAAAGTTACAGAAATTACTGTGTTTGATTTTTGGATTCCTTTAACTACCAGCACGTTACATAGAAAAAGTAGAAAGGTTTTTTTGTTTTTTTCGGTCAGAAGGAAAAGTGGAAGCTGATAATTGTGTCTAGTCTAATTGCCGGGCGTCCTTTGTCTTATTATATTTGATTCTGACATGACTCACTCACATATTTTGATTAATTTCACCATTAAATTTGGATGAGGTTCTCCCTCACTCTCATTACATTGATGAGGTGAGCAACAAATCTGGACTGAAGAAGTAGAACAGAGCTGCAGTCTTCCTATAAGTGAGTTTTCAATCAAGTCTAGTGTTAGTCAAATGGCGCAGCTGCAGCACTGCTTCTGTCTGACTCTGTTTTCAACTCACTCACATCACACTTGCTTTTGTCCAACCCCGTTATTAATTCACCAATAAAATTTATTCTGAATATATGAACCCTTTCTTTGGACGACAACGACCATGAAATTGATATTTAGTTAGTTTAGATATTTATGACAAAGTGATATTCATGAGATAAACACATCAAGGGCTATAAATTCATCGTTCCCTTACATTTGGTTAGTTTAGATATTTATGATCCATTTGGAAATTAGGAGCAATATTTTCATGAGGAATAGAGATTTTTATTAGCTTAAATATGAACAAGATTTTACGAGCACTGATTGTTCTTTTTCAATACGCTAGACAAACATAGGAAGCTTCTTACATTAAAAAAAGAAAGGAAAAAAATATAGAACTGAGTTTTCAATCAAGTCTAGTTCTTGTCTAATGGCCCTGCTCCAGTTGCTTCCTTATCATTTTGTTTGATAATGAAATGGTCTTTTTTCAACCCATTCACACTTGCTTTTGTCCAACCACGTTATGAATTCACCGATAAATTCATTGCCTAAATGTATGGGGGATATATCAACTTGTTTGAGCCCAATTTTCTGCAGCGCAAAATTCATAATGTGGAACTTTATATTGGTCATATGACCATTTCATTAAATTTAAGTGAAGTTACTATTCAGATGAATCATGTAACTAATATGAAAATCCACATCTGTGGTCCATATATAATATCATCACCGTAAAACAACTCTTTATTTACATATCCCGAATTAAATATCCTATTTGTGCCTAATTTTTACATATGCAGAATTGAAGTCGTACTGGGCCAATGTTATAGCTTGAGGAATAATATTACAAGGTAAACCCAAACCCAGTGTGTAATTGCATCACCTAAACTATTTAACATGTCAGAATCATCTTTCTTTACTCAGCATTATAATCCTTGACTGTTTCTAATTTAATGATACCGTACCATTGCCAAATAATATATAAAGGCACAAGCTTTTCCAACCGGTCTTATAATTTTATTCCGCCACTCTGAGGCTCTCTAGTCTGCTTTATTGCCATTGAAAGTACATTTCATTTTAAACTCTACAATATTATATGCATTTAGTGAGAGAAATTGGAGTATTATTAGTACATTATTAGATTGTTTGTCTCGTGTCATAAGTTTTGCATTGCAGAATGCACATATAGAAGCTGTGCTTGTGCAACCTGAGGAATAATGTTACAACCAGCATGCCATGCTATCACTATTCCAACCTGAGGAAGCTGTGCTTGTGCAGCAAAGTAAGGACCTGCATAAGACACCTTGAAGAAGAAAATCATTTTGTTTACCATTTATTTAGTTTTATGTACCGAATTCTATGTTTTTCAATTGAGGAGAAAAATGATATATATCTATTATGGAGATTCCTTTTAAGGGAAGATAATTGATGTTGGTAGGATAAGGGGATTAGAGACCAGGTTGCAGATATTCTAACGAAGCCTCTCAAGTTACCTGTGTTCGTGAAGCTGAGAGAATTGCTAGGAGTTTGCTTGTTAAAGGATATTACAAGTTCCTTTTTTCTCTAAACTGATTGTCAGCAGACTTCAGTTTAAGGGAGGGTGTTAAGTTTTACTGCATAATGAGTTCTGGATTCCTATTCTATAGGAAGTCAGTTTATTTTACCTAGTCTTTGGGAATCCCATTTGTTTAGGAGTCTGTTCATCATGGGATTAGTTGTTCCATGTTCCTAGTTGGTTTTTTGTTTTGTATGTGTATTTATATTTGCATTTCAATCAATGAACTCACTTTAGTTCAACATAGCTTTCTATTTCTTGTTATTTGAGTTTTCTAAATTTCAAACAATGACACCCATGCTTGTTAAATATGAAAAGATGGTTTCAACATGCTGATTTGCATTCACAATTTCTAAGAGCAGTTAATTTTGCACCCAAAATTCTATATTCGGATCGCCCTCCTTAACATAGCTTGTATAAAAAAAATTACAAGAAACTAAAAGAAACAAAAAACAAAAGGGACCAAACATAGTAAATCAGAAGTAACTGCAATTTAAGTATAGAATATATATCAGCAGCAGATTTCTTCACGAATTACGAAATACCGAAGGTGTTGGAATGAACAAGAACGAGAATTCAAAGGCAATACACAGTAACACACTGTTATGACGAGAAGATATCTCTTTTTTTTCTTTCTTTTTTCTTTTTTTGAGTCAATATAAAAGATTCTGAAACAAAATCTGCGCTACAAGACACAAACGAGAAGAAAATAATGTTCGTCATCTGACAGATAAAAGAAAACGCCATGCAAATTCCCCAAGACTTTTAATCCTACAGACACCAAAGTTAAAGAAATTACTGTCTATGATTATTTGCATTCTGGATCACTGCCATCACTACTCTAAGAGCAACTCCACCCCTAAGGGCAAAGTCTAAGGCAAGGGCAAGCTAGGGCAAGCAAGGGCTGATACTATTCACGTGAATAGTGTCAGCCTTGCCATTTGTAGTTCCACCCACAAGGGCAAAGTCTAGGGCAAGTCTAGGGCAATTACTATTCATTGTACTTTATTTCCTATTTTTTTATACTTTAAATCATTAATTTTGATAATCTTTTGTAATTAAATTTTCGGATAAGATTTTCGGATGTGAATCTCGGTTGCCACGTGTCTTATTCCAGATAAAATTTGTGCTTGTATGATCTATTCAAAATAAATAATTGGAAGTGCATTCAAAAAATATACAATGCAAGAAATTATAAACTATTTTCAAATGCAAGAATAAAATTGATTGTGTAAATAAATATAGACAAATTGAAAATGCAAAAACAAAAATAAAGATTATGCATGAAATTATAAACTATTTTGAAATGCAAGAATAAAATTGATTATGTAAATAAATAAAGCCAATTAGGAAATGCAAAAATAAAATAAACATTGTGCAACAAAAAGAAATAGAATATGCAAAAAAAAAGTTACATTAAATTGATTAAAATGGCAATTAAAAATATTTTGGTGTGGAAAATGAATTATGTGAGTGGAGAGTAGAAAATATTGTATGGAGAAGAAATTGTATGAAGATTTGGTGTTGAAAGTAGATAAAATGGTTAGGTATTTATAGGGAAAAAATACATAAATTTTTGGTATTTTTTAAAAAAAAAATTCAGAATTTTTTCGGATTTTTTTGGATTTTTTTAAAATTTTTTTGGCCAAAAAAAAGAGAACCGTAGGATTGCTGAAAAAAATCCAATCGGAGCCACCCGGTGACGACACGTGGCAGTCAACAGTAAAAAAAATTGATTTTAGTGCGCTACGTCAGCGAACTCGGGCTCAAGCCCAGGCGACTTTTGCCCTTGGGCCTGCCCGGTTTCGTGGGGCCCGCCTGTTGCCCGGGCTGGATTCTTGGCGCTGGAGCTGGACTCGGGCTCATCTCTGCCTTTTGCCTGGGCCAGCCTCTAGCGCTGGACTTGCTCTAATGGCCCTACCTTGAAAAAAAAGAAAAAAGAGAGTAGAAAACTGAGTTTTCAATCAAGTCTAGTGCTAGTCTAATGGCCCCACTCCATCTGCTTCTTTCTGACTCTTTTGGATAATGAAATGGTCTTTTTTCAACTCATTCACACTTGCTCTTGTCCAACTACCACGTTATGAATTCACCAATACACACTTGATTTGCCTTGTAATAAGCTTTTCCAACCAGTCTTATAAATTTATTCCGCCATTCTGAGGCTCTCTAGTGTGTTTTATTGCCATTGAAAGTACATTTCATCTTAAACTCTACAATATTATATGCATTCAGTGAGGCAAATGGGAGTATTATTAGTACATTACTAGATTGTCTCTTGTGTCATAAGTTTTGCATTGCAGAATGTACAGTATGGAGATTCCTTTTAAGAGAAGACAGGAGATTAGAGCATAAGCTAGATGAACACAATTCATGATTGTTGTAAGTAATTTTATTTTTGTGTGGATGTTGATTTAGTTTATAGAATTACAGATTATATATATATATATATATATATATTTATCAGGGTGCGGTAATCTTTTGAGTCTTGATGACAGAAATGCAAGAGATGAACATTGAGAAAATAAAGTAGCACCCAAGAGGCATTGCCTGTGTGACGTGATGGGAGCTAATCGCATTGTATATCATTCCTTCATGATCTTTGCCAATTTAACCCACAACCATTGCAAGGATGAGAAATCATTTGAAATCTTCTTTTTTTTCTTTTTTTTCTTTTTTTGCATTTCCATTTTGTTTAAATCTCGACACATATGGACTGAATAGTCTAAACAACCAATCGAACTCTTAGAATGTCATCTAAATACCTAAATTTGTAATCACCCCATATATGGCCTTACACTACAAGATGGGGCAGCGCTGGAAGGTACTTATAATGTATCCAGCTGTGAGATTATATTGTATAAACCCTGTCAACTCAACTGAACATAGAATCCTCTAGGTAACAAAAGTTAAGAGTCCAGTCGTAAGACCTAAAAACAATGGGGTGACATGCCAACACCAAAAGAACATAAAAAATTCAGAGTTGAAAGAAATAAAAAGAAAACAAACGATGAAGATGTCAGCGCAACCAAATTGGTATATACAATTCAGTGCCTAACCAACTGAGGATTGAGGTAAAAATAAAAAATAAAAAAATAAAAAAATTATGTATATGAATATGTAATACCTCACTGCTTGCGGTTCCTTATTTAAAGCCCTAAAGCATCATGCTATGCGGGAAAAACAAACTCTAGTAGCAAATTGTACTGAACACGTAGGAAAATGTCCATGTCTATCAAAATGATCTTTCTTTACGGAGCGATCCTTTGGTTGTTTGAGCTTGGTAGATCTATATTGATTTGAATTTTGTATCAACATTCAACAATAATAGAGATGTAAATTTTTTTTCTCCGAATAATATACAAAGGCACAAGCTTCTCTCCAACCAGTCTTATAAATGAATTCTGAGGCTCTAGTGTGCTTTATTGCCATTGAAAGTTGTTAGTTTAAAGGAGAAGGAGTTTAGAGAATGGTTTGTTTTGGTATTTAGGATAATAGATTGATGCGGAATGGAAATTTTTTTGAAAGAGTAACAAGGAAATTTTATTTGAATGGAGGAGGAAAGTTACAAAGCTGCAAGGTAACAAGCGTATATATATATAGGAGAGTCACCACCCTTCTGAAAGTGAAACAATTTCTTTGGCGAGCGGTCTCTAATAGTCTCCCTCCCTTCTTAAATCTCTATAAGCGTAAGTTGTCCTCTTCGTATTTATGTCCTATTTGTTTGGAGAGTCCTGAATCAATTGAACATATGCTGGTCCTTTGTCCTTGGACAGCGTCTGTTTGGTTTGGAAGTGCAATTGGCTATCGTGTGGATTTGAAAAGTTTTACTTCTTTGGATAGATGGTTGGGCAGTCTCTTGAGATGGGAGAGTATGTTTTCACCCAATTCTAGGTGGATTTTGTCGGTTGTTGCTTTCACTTGTTGGCATATTTGGAAGGATCGATGTAAATTTGTTTACAATGATATCCCAATTGTGCCTGCAGCTACTAGATCTCGTGCTTGTTTGGCGGTGTCGGAATTTTGGAATGTTACAAAGAAGCTAGTTCTTGGGTCAGTGGGTATGCCTATTCAGATTTCTTCTCCTCATATCCTTCTTATTGGCTGCCCCCCATTTCTTCTTATGTTAAGATTAATACTGATGGGTCTTGGAAGTCTGGTTCTGCTATGGCTGGAGTTGGAGTTATTATTCAGAAGATAGCTGGTTCTTGTATTGGGGGTCTTGCTGCTGGTGCGTGCCCAATCTCCACTTATGGTTGAAGTTTTGGCCCTGAAATATGGTCTTTTGAGAGCTAAAGAGTTGAATTTGGTTAATGTTGTGGTGGAATCTAATTCTCAAGTGGCTATTAATTCTGTTCAGAGGGATGTTTCTTCCTTTAATTGGGAGTTGTATCCTGTCCTTAAGGATATTAGGTTTATTAAAGCCTATTTCACAAATCTGAACTGGGCATGGGTGCCCCGTGAAGCGAACCAGTCTGCGGATGCCGTTGCCTCGCTTGCTAGGAAGGGGATGTGCTTGGAGTCGTGGCTTGTGTGACCTCCATCCTCTCTGGTCCATTTCTGCAGCTTTTGGTCGACGCCCTTTATGAGTCCAAAGTACTTGAACACCTCACGATGCGCCAACTTGTCAACCAGCACTTGAAGCAATGCCACAAGATAAGCCTCCCCCATTGTTTCTTGAATTAGCAGGGGGACGGAGCACTGAAAGAGTTCTGAACAGAAACAAGCAATCAAAGAAAACGTAAGGAGATGTCCAAGTCTCTGATTTATATTCATGCACATACGATTTCAATCAAATGAAATGAACTTGTTCACTTTTCTATTTTATTTATTTAGTTTTCGTTTGGAAAAATCGCAGAAATACTAGGTGCTCCTTTTTCATTTTATTTATTTATTTTGGCCAGAACAATTCTGGTTCTCTTTTTTTCTTTTCCTTTTGTTAGAAAGATGGTTTCAATTCCTAAAATAAAATGAAAAATATAAAGGATAATTCAATTTACATAGGAAGAGAATTGATCAACATGCTGATTCATGTATCTAAGCAAACCCAAATAAAACAACTTTGCCAGAGTGGCTTGGGGCTTTATATTGCCACCGTCGATGACAGGGAGCCTTTTTTATTTAATAAAAATCATAAATCGGTTTGGAAAAAAAGAATAAAAATCTCTGTTGTCGTGAAAACAGGAATTCTGAGCAGATAAAATAAAATACAAGAAACAAAAAACGAAAGGCACCAAACAGAATATCAGCAGCAGATTTCTTCACGAATTACCAAATGCCGAAGGTGCCGCAATGCACAATAAGGAAAATTCAGAGGCAATATACAGTAACACACTTTTAGAACCAAAGAGATCAAGAGAGCCAGAACCAAGACATAATATATATGAAAGGGGATGGATGAAACTTATGGGTTTGAGAATTTTGAGTATGAGATGTTGCGATGGAAAAGACTCTGAAACAAAGTCTGCGCTACAAAACAAAAGAAGAAGATAAAGTTCGTCATCTGATGGATAAGGAAAACGAAATGCAAATTCCCGAAGACCATTTATCCTGCCACACTAAAGATAGAGAAATTTCTGTGTGGATCACTACCATAACGATTCACACAGTCGTGCTTTCCATTGTTTAATTATATAGTCATAAAGGCTATGACATTGATGTCCACCCTTAATTTACTTAAAAGGAAATTTTGTTAGATATGCAAACGTGGGTTAAGCGAGTTGACCACGGCTGTGTGTCTGTTCCTTGCACCCGAGTTCGATCTCCCTTCTCGTTAGGTTAGTTTAGAATATTGCTTTGTTTTAAAAAAAAAAAAAAAGTTAGATATTTATATTGAATTTGGAGATTTAGAAGCAATATTTTACGAGCATTCATGGTCCTTTTTCAACACGGTAGAGAGCCATAGGAAGTTGCCTACATTTTAAAAAAAAAAAAAAAGTGCTGCTAAACAAACCCTAAAATTAATTGAGTACACTTTATTACCAATCTATTTATTGAATTACTAATTTACCGTCATATAAAATGACCAAAAATGATATATTAAATTGTAAAACAAATATAATTTTAATAAGTACCCCTACTCACCACATTCAACCATAATTAAATATAGAGAAATTTTAGTATTGTTTGGTACCCACGGCGAACAATGCAGCGAGCATTGGTAGAGGCGCAAAGAGGGGTCATTAATTTTAATAAAAGCATTAATGTGGAGTATTCCAATCGCCCCAGAGTGAAGCTGAAGGGCCCTTGCAGCCTGACAGTAAGAATAAGCATAATTAGTAAACACTTTTGTATTAATTATGTAGGCAATAGTAAGAAGGCTGAGGCATTGTTAGGCAATGGTTCAAATTTTTGTCTCCAATAAATAAATGGTGAGCATTTTTCCAATGAAAGAGATGAGTTTTCAACATTGTTGTAGCCGAGACGCACTACAGAGGAAAAGAAGGCAAAGAAACTAGGGCATGGTTAGGACCAAAAAATTTGGGGATCTGGAAAGGAAGAAAAAGAAAAAGACGCATAAGGGAGAAGAGGAATAGTCCGAAGCTACGATTGGAGGACTCACACTCAGAAAGGAAACAATCATGTCTCTTATTTGAATTATTTGGTAAAAATGATTAATCATTACTCTCGCATGCTTAAGCTAATGGCAGCCTAATTTATTGGTCAGGATTAGATGGAGAACATCAAGAGCCAGTGTTTTGAGCTTACCCAGCGGAGATTTGAGGCATGCATTGCTGCCAGGTGGAGGTCTCAAGAATTGGGGGAAGTTCCTTCTTCTTCACTTATAATCCTTTACATGCATTGGTGGTTTTTTCTTTGGGTTAATCATTACTACCTGCGTACATTCCCTATTTATACTGTTGTTTGGAAGAGTTTGCTTATCTGCTTTCAAGTCTTTCATTGCTTCTACAATCTCTGCTTTAAGTTGTGTTCTTGTGTCACTATGAATCCCCAATTTGCTGTCAGCTCTTCTCACACTAGGTCTCGTAGTACCAGTCCTCGATCCCCTTTTAACCTTAGGAGAACTCCTCCCCGTGAGCCTTCCATAATTCACAAAGGTCTTTTTACCTTCACCATGGAAAATAATGAAACTAGGGTATCCACCACTGCTCTAGCTTCTAGTGTGCAGAGTCATTTTGAAGCTCTCTGTCTTGTTGGGAAAGTCTTTGGGTCCCTGTTCCTGGGAGGGCCATTAGGAATAGGTTGAAAAGCTACTTGAAAAACCTGCAAGAAGAAGTCTATGTTGACCACATTGGTAGAGACTGGTATAAGATTGAGTTTGGTGCTGAGGAGGATGTTGAGTTTGGGCTTAAGCATACACCCTGGTTTGTCCAAGGTCAAATTTTTGCGTTACAAAGGTGCAGACCTGACTTCTCTCCATTTCATGCTTCTATTGATTCTATTGTTTGTTGGGCGAGAATTCCTTTCTCGCCGTTACATTATAAAGATCCTGAAGTTTTAAGTGATTTGGTCTCCATCCTTGGGACCCCTATTTGCATTGACCAAGCTTCCATGGTGGGAAAACAAAATTTGTTTGTTCTTGTCTGGCTGGAAGTTGATTTAACTAAGCCCTTAAAGAGGTGTCTTATTCTGGGAGATGACCCAAAAGAAACTCGTATATACATCAGTTATGAGGCCCTGTTTGCAATCTGTTTTTATTGTAGCAAAAAAAAAGGTTCGGGTCATGTGTGCCTTGTCAAGATTTCCAACAAAAATTACCTCCAAGTGGAGAGACTGAGCAATGAACCTAGTTTCTTTCCAAGGGACTTGGTGTTGGATGAGGAAGATAGGAGGAATCTACAAGACGATGTGATCATTGTTTTTCCTCAACCCAATACAGTAGAAGACATTCATAAGAGTGAGAATGATGAGGAAGTAGAGGAAGGTAACAGGCAGAATACTGACGAAAGAGAGGTGGGCTGGACTGTGGTGTCTAGTCAAAAATGAAAAGGCAAAGGAGCCATAAGGGATGACAGATACTTCAAGGAAGTGGCGAAAGGTATTAGAATTGCTGATGAGAACTCTATTCCATTCCCCAAAGTCCACTTTAAAGGCGAGAGGCCTAGTGGGGTAGATAAAGGAAAGTTGGTGATTTCGGAGCCGAGCCTTTCTCTGGAGGAGCATAGCTCTTCCAATTTTAAGGCTTTTAAGAGCCCTAAGAAGAGAGCTAGAGAGCTCTTTGAAGAAGTTTCGGAGGAGTCAGAGCCAAGTGTCGAAATTATGGGGGTTTTTCGCCCAGCTGATCGTGAAGATTATACTCCCAATCCATGAAGCTGTTAGTCTGGAATAGCCGAGGTAGTGCCTGGCATGGCTTTATTATCCAAACCTTATTTTATATTAGTACTCTTTGCTTAGATGTTTTATGTATTTTAGATTCCAGGGCCTCTCAGGATCAGGCTAATCGCTTGGTCCAGAGATTGGGTTTTAGCTGTAGTTTTTGTATCCCCTCTATTGGCCAATGTGGGGGGATTATCTTGATGTGGAATCCTGCTATCTTTAATAAAGTATTTTGAATTATCATGAGCGTTACATAAACTGTGAGCTACAAGATTTAACTATCAATAAAAGTTGGACCACAACTTTCATCTATTCTTACCCTCAAAAAACTAAACAGATTAATCTGTGGAGAGATATTATTTCTTTAAAACTAGTGTTTAATCACCCTTGGTTTTTGCTTGGTGATTTAACAACATTTGCTCTTTAAATTAAAAGGTGGGTAGTTCTCTTGCAAATTCTCAAGCCATAAGAAATTTCAATAAGTTTATAGATGATTGTGAAGTGGTTTCCATGACTGCTTCTGGTGTCCCTTTTACTTGGGGTAATGGGCATCGTGACAATACCATTATTTACGAAATATTAGACCGGTGTTCTTGCTAACCCGAGTTGGTTGAGACTTCACCCTCATTCTAAACTCCAAAACTTACCCATTGTGAGATCTGACCATGGTCCCATTTTCCTAAAGTGTAACCGTTCCTCGAAAAGAATCCCTAAAGCTTTTAAGTTTGAAGCCATGTGGCTAGCCCACAAGGATTTTGATCAAGTCGTTTCCTAAGGTTGGAATTGCTCCTATGTAAGAATTGCTGCCGAGCAGATTCGAACCTGCTGTAATACCTTCAAGCACCAACTTAAAACTTGGAATAGAAGTGTGTTTGGAGACATGTTCCATACACTTAGAATCACCCAAGACAACTTATCTTTAATAATCCACGAGCAATTGGCTCAAAATCCCTTTGACCCTTTCCTCTTAGACCAAGACTTAAACTTAAACACTGAGTTGAAACTTCTGCTTGAACAGGAAGAGGTTTTCTATGCCCAAAACGCTAGAGCTAACTGGCTCCAGTTGGGGGACAAAAATACCAAATATTTTCACACCCAAGCCCTCATAAGGAGAAAACGCAATCAATTTCTTAGAATTAGGGATCTGAATGGCCTTTGGGTTGAAGTTGAAACCCTTCCGGATGCTTTCATTCAAGCTTTTAAAACTAGATTTACAGCTGAGCAGCCCCAGAATCGTCACTTGATCCAAGTGATTGAGCCTTGTGACACTCATTCAGATAATGAGAATCTCTTGGCTCCCATCTCAAATTTTGAATTAGAATGTGCTATGAAGATTATTGGCCCTCTTAAAGCTCCTGGCCCATATGGTTTACAAGCTATTTTCTACCAGAATTGTTGGGACAATACTAAACATTTGGTGAAAAGTCTAGTCAATGATTTTATTTCAAACAACATTCCCTTACAGGACATTAAGCATACCAACATAGCCCTCATTCCCAAAGTAGCCTCTCCAGAGTCGGTTAACCAGTTTAGACCGATTAGTTTATGCAATGTCTCTTACAAGATCATAACTAAAAATCCTTGTTAGTCAGCTTAGGCCTATTCTTTCGAAGTGCATATCCAAAAACCAAGGTGCCTTCACCACGGAAGATCCACTTTTGACAACATTCTTATTGCTCATGAATTGTTCCATGATTTTAAGCATAAGAAAGCCTTTAGAGGTGCTATAACTGTTAAACTTGACCTTGAAAAAGCCTATGATTTACTTGGTGTGATCGGATTATGAATTGTGTTTCAAATACTTCTTTTTCTATGTTGATTAATGGATCTCCTTGTGGCCATTTTAAGGCTTCTAGAGGAATTCGTCAAGGCGATCCTCTATCTCCTTACATCTTTATACTTCGCATGGAGCCTTTTATAAGGCACGTTAATTTGCTAGCTCAGAATCCTAAATCTAATGTAGGTCTCCTCTCTTCTCTAACCTAGCTTTTGCTGATAACTGTCTCATTTTTGCTAGGTCCACGGCTGTCACTGCCAGAAATATCAATCACTTGTTGGATAATTTTTCTAAAGTGTCAGGGCAGCAAATAAATCTACATAAGTCAACCATTTTTTTTTCTTCTGGTAATGTCCTTTCTCAAGCTCGAAATGCTATGAGCAACCTCTTGCAGATTCAACATAAAACCACCCTTGGTTGTTATCTGGGCATTCATAATATTGTTTTTTGGAAAGATCCTACTAATGCAAAGATGATGATATATAGAATTCGGTCCAAACTTGCCGGCTGGAAGGCTCATTCTTTATCTAGGCGAGGTGGCTAACCTTAATTAAGGCTAGTATTACGGGTGTCCCCAACCACATGCTTTCGTGTTTTAAGTGTCCTAAGCAAGTATGTAAGGAAATGAACTCATGTTGTAGACGTTTCTTATGGGGCAATAATACTAAAGTCCCCCTGTTGCTTGGAAAGACATCTGTTTGCCTTAAAATTCGGGAGGGCTTGGGGTCCGATCTGCGGACCACTTTAATCAAGCCGCTTTAGCAAAATTAGGCTGGATCTGTTTAATTGATTCTTCAAATTGGCGGGCTCAGATTGTGACTAAGAAGTACCTTAAGAAGGATGGGTTTCTTGATGTTGCTAAAAAGACTGTGCATTCGGCAACTTGAAAAGCCATCCTTGATGCGCGTTCTATGCTTCACAAAGGTATAAGATGGATTGTAGGTAATGGTCAATCCATCCCTTTATGGACTGCTAATTGGGTCTTTCTTTTTCCTTTCTTAGATTTAATTCTTGTTTTTCTCATAAATAATTTTAATTTGAATGCTAAAGTGTCAGATTTTATTGAAAACCAGGTTTGGCAACAGGACAAGCTCACTCAAGTGACTGATGATGAAATTTTAGAAAAAAATTTAACCATTCCTTTGTCCTTAGCCCCTTTGCAGGACAAGTTAATCTGGGGGCCTGACCCTAATGGAAAGTTCTCTATAAAATCTGCTTACAATTTACAATTGCAGGATAAGCAGAGTCTCCCAAAGGCCCCCATTTTGAATAAAATGTGGAGTTTAACTCTACCCACCAAAGTCAAGATCTTTTCATGGCTTCTTATCAAGAAAAGACTACAAGTTCGAAACCATCTATACAAATATTTGCCTAATATCAATCTAGAATGCCCTCTGTGTAAGAATCATATGGAGACTATTAACCACTTATTTTTTGAATGTCAGTTTGCAATGAACATTTGGAGATGCACGCATTTTTCCCCCAAAGATGCTCAACAGAATTTGGATGGCATTGAGTGGTTGGCTCTGCTTGTAACATCCCACATCGACCAACGAAGAGGTGGTAATGTGCCTTATATGTACATGCCCGCCTTCATCTAGTACGATGCCTTTTAAGAGCTCACTGGCTTCGGAGTCATGGGAACTCTGAAGTTAAGCGAGTTGGGGGCTAGAGCAATCTCAGGATAGGTGACCCACTGGGAAGTTGCTCGTGAGTTCCCAGAAACAAAACCGTGAGGGAGGCCCAAAGCGGACAATATCGTGCTCTAGCGGAGCTGATCTCGGGATTTGACAATTTGGTATCAGAGCCACTCTGCCGTGTGATGCGAATGTGTTGACGAGGACGTCGGGCCCTTAAGGGAGGTGGATTGTAATATCCCACATCTACTAATGGAGAGGGGGTAATGTGCCTTATATGTATATGCTCGCTTCCATCTAGCACGAGGCCTTTTGGGAGCTCACTGGCTTCGTAGTCATGGGAACTCCGAAGTTAAGCGAGTTGGGGGCTAGAGCAATCCCAGGATGGGTGACCCATTAGGAAGTTGCTGGTGAGTTCCTATAAACAAAACTGTCAGGGCAGAGAGGGGGGCCCAAAGCGGACAATATCGTGCTACGGTGGGGCCGATCCTGGGATGTGACACTGCTACCTCATACCAAGGCTTCAGATGGCCCTAATGTTCTATCCAAAGCTCTCCTTCTTTGCTGGCAGATCTAGGAAGCTAGAAACAATTGTATTTTTAAAGATATTGTGCCGCACCCAGCTAGAGCCCTTCTTGCGGCTGGGCGCATTGGGTTGGATTACTGGAAAATTAATTCATGACCTCCTCAGAAGTCCAATGGGTTAATTAACATAAAGTGGCAGCCTCCACCTCTGGACTGGATTAAAGTGAATTTTGATGGTTCGGTGCGTGGTAATTTGGATGCAACTGGTTTTGTGATTCGTGACTGGAATGGTAATGTTCGATTAGCTGGCACTAAAAACTCAGGTCAAGTGTCAATTACAGTTGCGGAGTGTTTAGCTCTTCGGGATGGCCTGGCCCATGCCATTCATAATGGTTGGAGGAAGATCCTGGTGGAAGGCAATTCAAAGCTTATCATTGATTATGTCAACAATGTGGTTTCGGTTCCTTGGAGCATCAGTCTCCTTGTGCAAGACATTTGGGTGCTGAGTTCTTATTGCGAGGAGATTTCTTTTTAGCACATCTTTCGGGAGGCTAATTTTACTGCAGATGCTGTTGCTAGTTTAGGCCATAATCTTGCCCCTTCCCGGCTGTGGGATTGTGGGCTTCCTCTAAGTTGTTCGGTTCCGTTTTATTTTGACTTAGTGGGGCCTACGTGCCCACGTGGTCTCCGGTTGTAGTTTATTTCATTTTCCTGATAAATAAAAAAACATTGTTGTAGCCCTTCTTTATAACAGTATTAATTTTTCTTTTCCAGTTTGTATTCAGGTAAAGTGGATGGTTATAATTCTCAAAACAACACACACAAGGTGAATCAATATGACTAGTTTCAAACAACAATTTCTGTAGTTCAGCAACTACGTGGAAATTTTTTTAGAGAATAAAGTACCATCATTGCTAACCTGTTACTATTAGGCATGTGATTATTGCACATCCATAACTTCGGGGAGAGTGTATTAGGGTATATCAGGAGTATTTTTGGTAATTAAATAGGGTGTACTTAGTTAATTATACATTTCCATTAAAATATTAGGATGTACTTAGATTGTGTACTCAATAAATTTTATAGTTCATTTAGCAGCACTAAAAAAAAAATATAAGAAAACTGATAAGTGAGTTTTCAATGAAGTCTAGTGTAATTTCTATGCATCACGAGTAGTGGCATAGACATTTGAGTTAATTTTGTATTTTTTATATAGTTTTCCGTAAAATACATGTCATTTTAAGTAATTAAGAAAAATTTAAAACAAAAATGTAATTTTTTTTATTTTTTGCTTCCTAATAATAAAGCAAGACATAGCCCAATGAAAAATGACATTGACTTGTAGATTATTGATCTCAAGTCTGAACCCCTATGACACCTTAGTAGTTTGTGTGTGTGAGGAACCACCTCCCCCTTATAGTGGTTTTGGTTTTAGATTCGGACAAGAGAAAGTTGAAAGTATTTAGCAAACTTGTGTCTATTACACACATAATCCTATATGTTACAAACTCATTTTTTGTTGAAAAACAAATTATCAAGTACTATTATGTATCTTGATTGAAAAATCAAACATCTAATAGTAATTGAGTGTTACTAACTTTTTTTTTCATAGAAATATTTTACTTTGGCTGCCTAAATGTTTTAGCATTATGGGCAACACTTTAATGGGCTTAGCGACGACACCTCCCAAAAATGGAAATTAAAGGCTATTCTAAAAATCTGATCCAAATTCTACAATGCCAAACTTCAGTTCCCTCAAGATTGCATTCAAGTATTTCATGAACCATTTGACAACTATTTCAATTTTAAGTTTTAGTATTTATTTTTTATGTTAAAGTGTAGGGTGAAAAGAATGTGTGGAAGTGAGAACAAGAATAAAGATTAGATTAAGAGGGAAGATGAGAGGCGAGGATGGGAGGAGTAACAAAAGTAAAAACTAAAACTAAAAACTGAAATCTATGTGAAATTATTTTCACTTTCAAGTTTTTTTTTTTTAAATAATAATTTTTGTTACTCCTTCCTCGCATCCTCCTCAACCATTCTCTCTCTCAATCTCAACCTCACTCCAATTCTCACTCTCATTTTCCTCTATACTCTAGCACAAAAAATGAAAAATGAAAACTAAAAACTAAAATTGAAATGGTTATCAAATGGGGCCTAAGAGCAACTCCACCCATTTGCCCCTTACCATGGCAAAGGGGGAGCTAGGGCAGCCACTGTTCACGTGAATAGTGGTTGTCCTTTCAAATAGTATTTTATGTTTCCACCCATTGCCATGGCTAAGGGCAATTACTATTATTTTATTTATTTTTTTCACAAATTTTTTAATGAAAATAATTATTTTGGATATTATTTTCGGATAATATTTTTGGGTTCGTACATCTCAATATTTATTATAAAATTCATATCTCAATCGGATAAAATTTTGGTATTTATAGAAAAAAAAAAAGTAATTTTTTGATATTTTTAAAAAAATAAATACATTTTTTTTCATTTTTTTATTGCACAAAAATTGGTTGCCGTTGGATTGGAGAAAAAAATCTGATCGGAGAGCCCAAAGTGCGACACGTGGACTTTTAGTGGTACTGTAGCGCCGAACACTGTAGCATCACTGTAGCGATGACGTCAGCACCAAAACGAGGGCTGGAGCTCGGGCCAACCTTGCCCTCAAGCCCGTCCAGGTTGCGGGGTCCCACCTTCCGCTCGAGCCTGGGCTCCTCGCTGGAAACAGATTTTTGTTTTTTTCTTCCCCCAGCCTTGGGCTCAGCTCCTTGCTGGATCTGCTCTAAGAACTTAAGTTCATTTTTCCAACTTTTAAGTAGTTAGAATCACACATAATCTTCGAGAAATCATTATGGTAGCAGACGTTCTAGTAAATTTAAGACATACTCTTCGTCATATTTGTATTTGGGTACTTCCCTTATCCTGTGTCATATTGATTAAAATTTTAAGGTTCGTTTGATAACCATTTCATCTTTAGTTTTTAGTTTTTCTTTTTTGTATTAGAGTATAAAAGAAAATGAGAGTTAGGATGAGATTGAGAGAGAAGACGAGAGGGTACGATGGGAGAGAAAAGTAACAAAAGTGAAAACAATTTCAAATATATTTCAGTTTTTAATTTTTATTTTCACTTTAGTTACTACTTCTTCTCATCCTCCCCTCTCATCTTCTCTCTCAATCTCATCTTCAGTCTCATTTTCTTCTATACTCTGGCACAAAAAATGAAAACTAAAAACTAAAATAAAATTAGTTATCAACGGGCCTTTAGTTTTTTGGTTTTAATATCCGTTGGGACTTTTTTTTTTTTTTTTCCATAGTAATATACTTTGTATTTCTAGTAATAATAAATAAATAAAACGACAAACTACCCAACCTATAAGGTCATTTTCAAGTTCATACCCGATTTTAGAGACATATACCAATATATACTCAACCTCACGGAAACCCTACAATTTGCCCCTCTCCATTAGCCAAACTGTTAGTGAGTCTGTTAAATGTTGACGTGTCAAAAGTGGGACCCTTTTTTGATGACGTGGACTTCCACGTAAACCAAAAATTACTGAAAAATTATTTTACTGTTTAAATATATATATATATATATCTCTCTCTCACAAAGAACCCAGAACCATCCCAACCCCATCGCAACCCCAGCCACCCCACAATCCACGAACCCAGCCTCGCTGCAACTCAGGAAATTGAGCTTAGTGTCCCTTTTACCTATGCCATGATGCTCACGGGAAGCTTATCTCTAATTGGATTTCCTTTTCTAACTGGATCTTATCATTGTTCGTTTCGCCTATATTTTTATTGGGCGGCAATCTCGCTTTAACCATAAATATGTTGAATGAAGACAACTTGCTTACTCTTAACCACTGGTGTTTCCTTCTTCTTTTGAGTGCGGGGCGTGCCACCACCAAGCCAAGAATTTAGACTTGAATTGAATGTGAGTAGATGGATATGTTGCGTTCGAGATCAGACTTTAATCAAACGATTGTTCGACCGAGCAAGGAACCTCCTCACGGCCTAGGTTCTTTCACTACCTCGGGCTCAAGGCTTTATGTGAGCAACCAAATTATGTGGAGTGGGTGGAGATAAAGATTGAAGGTAAAACGTAATGAAATAAAGAATAAGAGCAACCAAATTATGTGGAGTGGGTGGAGATAAAGATTGAAGGTAAAACGTAATGAAATAAAGAATAAGTGCGTAAAGTAAAGGTGCTTAAATTTAAATATAATTTAAAGATAAATGCGTAAAGTAAAGTGTGTAATGACAAGACCCAACCCAAAGAATCCGAGTTGGACCCTGTGCGTGTCCGACACCTGGCGGATGTCGGGCACGAATGACCTAATTGCCCTTCCCTACTAAGCACGATAAAATAACAAGGTTGACTCCTACCGAAAAATCAGCAGAGTCTCCTTAGTAAATTGGATCAATACCAAAATATTTACACCTGCCAAACAAGCATATATACACAACCAACTGTCAGCATACGTATATATATATTCCAACAGTTACATTCTCATTCTAGGGCAAATTATCAGAGCGACTACTAAGAATTTACAAAGGAGTCAATCCTTTTACAAAACAAAAAGTCCTACATCAAAAAAGAAAGCGCGGAAGGTGGAAAACGGCCCGGTGGTTTAGAAAATGGCATATGAACATACTAATCCCACTGTAAAAACAGTTATACAAACTACATTATTCTCTTTATTATTGAAATCAATGCACTCATATAATTATACATGCATATAAGCCAATCATACTCATGGTCAACATTAATTTCTTAAGGCATTGAAAACAGTTTAAAACTACCACCTAGGTGTACCCCTTATTTCCGTCAATTCTTAATATCCGTCAATTCCTTGCATCACCATGGGTGACACGTACTCGCAGGTCTCAGTGACACAAGGCCAGTCTGAACAGCAACTAGCAGGATTTAAGGGACTGTAGTCAGCCTGATCCGCATTACTCGCTCCACACGAGTTCGGGTACCATAGAACTAGTGGGGCAACTGTCAAGCATGCTGACTAAGCCAAAGGCTACCAATAAAATCCGAAGGCAATATTTGATATGAAGGCAACTTATTTACTGAAGGCAACGTTTGTATATCTGGGTACAAAGTGGTTTAGGAAAATATAAAGTTTTTGACGAAAATCTACTGAATAACTGAATTTCTGTAAACGCTAAAACTTACTGCCATTTATCTAATAATTACTAGGATTTCTTTTCAAGTATCCTTTCAATGATATTCCATTCGGCAACATGCAAAACAAATTATTTAAAAGCATATAACAGCTTCTAAAACACTAGTCCTTGAATAAAACTTATTCAAGATCAAATACTGTAACTAAACTGCTTAAATTCATTTATAAAAACAAAGAGTCCACTCACAGATGGTCCGTGCTCGCTGGACCTTTTGAAGGTCCCTCATGCGGGTCAATTAGTGCTCGGGTGCCTGATTCAATTACCATAATATTCTATTAATACAATATAGTATTAATTTAAAAACCCTGATCCCGGCTCCTAGAAGTATGTGCGTCAGATTAAAGTTGTTCCTATGGCCATAAAAGCTTTCCTTCCACTTGGAATAGTTTAGTAGTATCTTGGTACTCAAAAAGCACTAAAGTCCCAAAAAGTCAACTCGGGGCCTCGCGGGTCCATGACCAAAAAAATTATCATCCAGAAGCCTCTAGAAGTGTCAATATACCTAGGACACATGTCCCGGGGGTTTGGTCTCGATCGGACAGTCGGATTGATCACGATTGTACAATCGCACAATTTCTAAACCTTAGCCCTAGGGTTCATGATTTCGGAGTATCCGGGACTCTAATTCACGATCTGTCGAATCCTAAACGATTCTAAAATTTTCTAGAGTAACATATCTAAAAAAGATTACAATCCAACGCCTCAACAATATTGAACCCGAAAATCGCACAATATGAAACAATCCGTTCGAGGCTCAAACGGTATCCAAATTGAGATTCGCGAATTCCTACGCGCTCGTGACAACCTAAGGATCTCATCGAGACACAGTGCAACTTCACTACCCTGGCCCATGCGCCGCCACAAGCGCCGGTAACGCTAGGTGCCCAAAGAGATTACATATCGCCGGAAAATCTCAAAACCACGGCTCCAAACTCCTACCCTAGGTATAACATCCTATTTGGAGCCACTTTTGTTCTGGATCTATCCCAAAAACTGGCCGGAAATGTTCGGAATTTCAAACTCAAAATCGGTGGAATTTTGGATCATGGTTTGATTTATCTAGGCTAGAAATCGTTCCAATCCTACCCAACCAGCAGCTAAAACAGCTTGAGAGGTTCAGATTCCATACCTGGATCGTCGTAAATGGTGGCCGGACGACGAGCGCAGCCGACGATATTTTTGTCAAAACCGACACGATTCCAAGCTCTTTCTGACAGAATCCGACGGTTCCAAGGGCGGGGCTGGTCGGGAAAGGACGAGGGAGCGACGGCGGTTCGATCGGGTCCCATCTCGGCTTGAGCAGTGGTCGGTGGTGGCGATGGCGCCGTAAAATCCGATCGGGGGGTGTTTTGTCGCAGAGAGAGAGAGAGAGAGAGAGAGGATGAGGTTTTGTAAAATCTGATTTTTTTTCAAATTACCGTTTTGTCCCTCATAGTATTTTAACCGTATTTCCTTCGTTAAAGCTCCAATTCGAGCCCACTTCGTGTCTACGAACTCGTTTCATCGTGCTCTGCGCAACGGTGTGTGTGAAAGTGTCAAATTCCTTCTCGGTTAAAAAGTCTACTTTTCTTTAATAAATTATTTCAAGGGCAAAATTGTCTTTTCTTCTTAATAAATTACTAATTAAATATTAATTACGGTTTTGGATTATTACAAGTAAAATGTAAAGACGAGAATAAAAGTGTAATAAAATAGATCAAAGGGATAAATAAAGAAGAACGAAATAAGAACGATAAAGTAAATTAAACTTGAATTTAAATTTAATGAAAATTCAATAACAATGAAAAATAAAGCAATTGAAATAGACTTGAATTTGAAGGACAAGATAATTTAAATTGCAAGAAAGTAAATTTACACTAGAAAAAAGAAGAACTTGCTACACTAAGTGCTTGAAAATAAAATCCTAAGTGTAGGAAAAGAAAAGTGCGAGACAAAAAAGGTTTGTTTGTCTGATGTTGTGTCTTCTGCCTTCGTTTGGTGAAGTTTATATAAGGCGTCTGTTGGCCCATGGGCTGGCCAATGAATGGCCAAATATCAATTCTTTTAAAATTCTTTCCTTTTGAAGCCCCTTGAATCCTTGGGATCACATTAGTGGAATTATTCTGATTGCTTGATTCTCTTTTTTTTTGGAATACGCTAAACTGTCAACAATCTCCTTGATTTGTTTCCTTATGAGGCCTAAGTCACATGCACATTGACCTCCGAAAATCTTAGGCGTGAAATCGTGGCTTGGGTCGTGACCTAGGAGATTTCATCTTGACATCTAGTAGAACCTCGTGCCCCTTAAGTTTTTAGAATTCTAGAGTTTGCTGACCATCCACCAAGATGGGTGTATGGGAACTCCAAATATTTGGATGTTAGGCTTGGCCCTACGTTGGACTGTATTTGAGTTCTCAAATATTTGAATATTGAGAACTTGGCGGACATACCTCCCTCCGAACTCCAACTCCCCCGGTGGAAATACCTCCCGTTGAACTTCAACTCCCTCAGCCCAACTTTGCTTGCCTAAGTGTTGCGAGGAGGGCGCCAAAGTGCCTAAGGAGAAAATCCGCCCTGGCCCAGCTTTTTGTAAAAAGAGTGGCCGATCAAGGTATTTAAGGAGTGCCGAGCCTAACTTTTCAAAAGGAAGCATTCGGCCAATTTTGCAAAGGATACACCTAACCACTTTTGCAAGGATATGCCCGACCACTTTTGCAAAGGGAAGTGCCTGGCCATTTTTGCAAAAGGAAGTGCCCGGACATATTTTTGAGAAGGCACCGCGGCTTTTGAAGAAAACACCTCAGCCGCAATTTTGAGAAGGAAATCCCTTAACTTCGCTTATGCCCTTATGGCCCTTATGCAGTACAGAAAGCAAGTGAGACGGGCTAAGATAACCTCTACTATGAAAATAGTAAGGATTATCTAGCCACTCCCCGTGTTCTAGTTCTTCCACTTTCGATCCATTCCTAATTTTTCGCTTTGCATTCTTTTGTAACTTCAGTTCTTCTTCTTCTTCTTCTTCTTTGATTTCTTCATATTCCTCTTTAATTTTTGCGCTCTTAATTTCTGTCTGAAAACTCTAATTTTTTTTTTAATTTTTTATGCCCTTCTTCTAAACTCAACAATGGCGTCTTCCTCTTCAATCAAAATTGAGGTCTTCTCGGCTTGATTACTATTCAATTGAGTGATGCTGATTTCATGAAATGGAGATGTCATATTGAATCAGTTCTGCAGGGATTCAATTTATTTGGGTATTTTGATGGCTCTATTGTTTTTCCTCCCAAATTTGAACTTCTTGCTACAGGGGGTGTTTCCTCTCAAATTACTGTAGCTTATCAGGAGTGGCTTAAAATTGATACGGTGTTACTAAGTTTGCTCCTTACAACTCTCTCTGATGAGGTGATT
Organism: Prunus dulcis; assembly: GCF_902201215.1. NCBI lineage: Eukaryota > Viridiplantae > Streptophyta > Magnoliopsida > Rosales > Rosaceae > Prunus > Prunus dulcis. Next base: position 2,054,896 of record NC_047651.1, read on the forward strand.
GATTATGTAATTGGTACAAAGACGGCTTGTGAGGCTTGGCTCGTGGATTGTGGGGGGGCTGGGTTCTTGAGTTGCGACGATGATGGCTGGAGATGGGGGTGAGGTTATGGCTGGGATGGTTTTGAGTTCTGAGAGAGAGAGAGAGAGAGAGAGAGAGAGAGAGAGAGAGAGAGAGAGAGAGAGAGAGAGAGATTTTTTTAAAATAATTTAAACAGTAAAATAATTTATTTATTAATTTTTGGTCCTTGTGGAAGTCCACGTCATCAAAAAATGGATCCCACTTTTGACACATCAGCATTTAACAGACTTACTAACAGTTTGGCTAACGGAATGAGGAAATTGTAGGATTCCCATGAGGTTGAGTATGTACTGGTAAATCTCCATAAAATCGGGTATCAACTTAAAAATGACCATATAAATTGGGGGGGTTTTATGTAGTTTGTCCTAAATAAAAAGTAGAACATTTTTGGGTGCCTAGAGAATTTCTCATTCGGACACCACTTACGCTGTACGGACCAAGGGCCCAAAAGCCCTCGGCCTTGAAAACCAACATGAAATAGAGCGCACTTAGAGGGGTGTATTCAATTAGGATTTTAAAAGACTATTTTGGGATAAATAAGTCTTGTGGTATTCAATTAAGACTTTTAAATAATCTAAACAAGTCTTGTGGTGAGGGTGTCCAAATCTAATGGTATTCAATCAAGACTTTAAACAAGTAACAAAAAGTCTTTTGGTATTCAAAAACTTGTTAATTTCAAAAGATTTTTTTTAAAGAAGGAATTTGTGTGACTTTTTAGTGGGAGGTATAAATACCAAACCCTAAAAAAAATCTCACCATAACCCATTAGACTTTTCATGTGAGATTTTTTTCTCTCTGCGAGGAGAAAATGAACAGTTCTTTGTGAATAAGGTATTGCTTCCTTCTCGTGCTATGTCTTCTTGCGTTTATTGTATGTATCAAATATATGCCATGCTTGTATATGGTCTGTGCTATGTCTTCTTGCGTTTATTGTCTGTAACAATTGGCGTCTTTCTGTTTTTATGTACAGAACAGAAAAATTGTTTATATGTTGTGTCTTGTTTTTGTCTTTGTTTTTTTCTTTGCTGGTAAATTTTTGTATTCGTTTTCTATAACTGTATCGAGGACCAAGAGATTGACTTTATAGACTTCTACTTCCATTAACCATGCTGACATCTTGCAACGAGAAGACTTTAGATTTTGGCATCTTCCGTTTGTTGTCTGTAACAATTAGGTTTAATACATGTGGACACACACTTTCCAGAAGTCCTTTTCATTCTTGGTATCCAACTAATATATATAACAGTTTGTATTTCTTCAATGACTTTAATAATAAAATAGCACTCAAGAATGAAATAAAATAAGCAGTTAGTGGAAATCAATATGCTTATTATTGTTGTACCTGGAAGCAATTTTTTTCGTTTAGGAATATAACAACAGTTAAAAAAATTGATAACAACAGTTTTCGTTTATGGATATAACACCCGACACACATACACATGGACAATTATTATTTATCAACTGATTTGTCATTAATGTTTATCAAAGTTAGAAAGGAAATAGAAAATAGGAAACATGAGTGAAATTCTTTTCTTTTGTTTTCTTGTTTGGTATGATATGTATTCTTGTGAAATAACTAATAAATTTCTTACATATGTTGTAGTAGTAATTTAATGGGGGATTCACAACAAGGAAATAACAAAGGAAAGGGCAAAGAGAAAGAGAACTATGAATCTTGGACCATGGACGATACCAATGAGTTATTGCATCTCTTGGTGGATGCTATCAATAGTGGATAGCGTGATGCTAAGAGGTCACTTAGCAAGCAAAATGTAGAAAGAGTGATACTTCCTCGTCTTAATGCGAAAATTAAGTTCCCTAAAACTTATAATCATTATTTGAGCCGAATGAAGTGGTTTAAGAAGCAATATAACAAAATGTCGACGGTTTAAAACTTGAATATATTGTCTCCTTCTTGAATAAGTGGTTTAAAACTTATAATCATACTGTCTCTTTCTTGATTCTTCTAACTTATTACCTGATACGATAGCCTTCCAATGAAACTTGAATATGGTATTTTGTTATTCAAAATTGGCATTTGCACCATTTTAGATGGTTTGAATTAATTATTTGTCATGGCCTTATTACCTTTGTTGATTTCGGATCCTTCCTGTTTTGATCCCACTTTATTGTGTCATGGCCCCATACATATTGTTTTGTCCTTCCTGTTTATATTGTGCTCAGCAGAATTGGCTCCATATACAGACCTTGAAATTGGAACCCAATTTATTAGTTACAATACTACCGGAGTAGAGAATATTCCTTCTTTCTTTGCTTTTACTTTTTTATGTCATCAATATCTTCCTTCTTTGCTTTCACTTTTTTATGCAATTATTATATTGTAATGTGTACTATTTTCTTCTTTTTATTGTTTTGCAGTCTCGTATATTTTTTTATATACGCATAATGTCACAACCGAACATATATGAAGGTAATGACATAGAGGAAGAAGAAATGGATGACGAAGATATAGATGATGAAGAAATAGATGATGAATTTTATGAAGCCATTTACAATTCAGTGATGGCAATTTATGCAGTAATGCATGTGCTAAATCAGTTTCTGAAGTATAATGTGTGGTGAATATATTGAACGTCCATTAATTCGACGACGAATTACTAGCAATGGATATGACTATATACATCAAGCATTGAACGATGATCCTGCAATCTTCCGACAAGTATATAGAATGTATCCAGATGTATTCCGGAAGTTATGCACAATTCTTAGAGAAAAAACACTTTTGGAGGATACAAGATTTATTTGTGTTGAAGAAATGCTTGCATCATTCCTACAAATCGTCCGCCAAATACTCGATATTGTGTCATTCATAATACATTTGGTCGATCACAATTTGCTGCAAGTGAAAATTTTCACAAGATTTTGAAGGCCTTGAATTCAATAGCATTTGATTGGATGGCTAAACCAGGACCGGCTGTGCCATCTAAAATAAGGGAAAGCACAAGGTTTTACCCTTATTTCAAGGTATGTGATAATTATCTAATTATAATAATATTGTTATTATAATATATTTTTCATAATATGGTTATTGTGATATATGAATAATTTTAGAATTGCATTGGAGCTATTGATGGTACACACATTCCGGCAATGGTGAGGAGACGAGATGTAAGCAGTTATCGTAATCGTCATGGAAAGATATCACAAAATGTATTAGCTGCTTGTAACTTTGATTTGGAATTCAT
>NC_047651.1:2058190-2087498 GCF_902201215.1 Prunus dulcis
ACGTTCTTAGCGGGTGGGAGGGTTCAGGTCATGATTCAAAGCTACTAAATGATGCTTTATCAAGGAGGAATGGACTTAAAGTGCCCCAAGGTAAGTACTTATTTTAAATGATAAATATATATATTTTTTAACTTTTCATACTAATTTTATATGTATTGTATATATAATTAGGTAAATATTTCCTAGTTGATTGTGGATTTCTTAATCGGCGCCAATTTTTAGCTCCATTTCAAGATGTGCAAGATCATCTCCAAGATTTTGCAGGTCATGGTAATGACCCTCAAAATGAAAATGAATTGTTCAATCTTCGCCATGCGTCATTGAGGAATATGATCGAGAGGATATTTGGCATTTTTAAATCACGGTTCACAATTTTTAAGTCAGCACCTCCATTTCCATTTAAGAAACAAGCAAAGCTTGTGTTACCATGTGTAGCACTACATAACTTTCTTCTCAAAGAGTGTTGTTCTGATGAATTTCCAATTGAACCAATAGACGAATCTTCTTCATCTTCAGTATTACCAGTTAATGAAGAAGAGAATTTGGAACCTATTGTTCAAACCCAAGAGCAGCAAAGAGAAAATGCTAATGCATGGAGGGCTACCATAGCTTTAGATATGTGGAGAAATGCTACTTAGGAGGACATGAAGCTACATCAAATTGGCTATTAAAAGATTGGGAAAACTTTATTGAACTTTACTTTTCTTTATTAAAATTGTATTTCTTTGTTATCTTTTTCATTGACTCTTGTAACTTTGAATGTTTGCTTTTAATTTATTGTTCCATTCCATTTGATCACGTTTATGTTATTGCTGATGCAAGTGCCCACAACTTTAAGCAATTGACTTTCATTGGCTTTTTATTTATGGCTCCATTCCATTGTTTGAACCAAGTGTCTGCAGCCTAGTAACCTCATACCTATCATAAAACCCTTGGGAAGGATAAATTCCACCATAATTTGGAAAGCTTGGGTTGTAGAGGCTGTTCCTGAAGAATTCGTGCACCATTGAACTAGACATTGCTCATCATCCAACTAAGTTAGTTGGTTAGCACCGTATAAATAAAAAATTCATGTGGTCCTTTCAAATCTTATAAATTCTTATGATATAAATCTTTAAAATCCAAACATAAAAATTCCTGAATATAAAAAATCTTTTAAAAAAATATTATAAGTCATTACATTCTTAAATAGTCTTTCAAAATCTACTGGACTAATTTATCCCAAAATAGTCTTCTAAAATCCTCCCCTTACTTGCCTTCCCCTTCGTTTCTCTCCCTCTCTCTCTTTCGTAATTTCATATCGCCGACTGTACCCAACTGAACGCAAATCACTACAGTCGTCACCAGCAGCAGAAAGAGAAGAGACGATGTTCAAGGACGTGTCGAGCTGCAACACCTACAACTATGGCGACGCCCTCTATTGGGACGCCCGCTATGTCGAAGAAGGAGGCTCCTTCGACTGGTACCAGCGCTACTCTTCTCTCCGCCCTTTTGTCCGAAACTACATACCAACCTCCTCTCGGGTTCTCATGGTCGGCTGTGGCAATGCTGGTAATTTACCCTCTTTCTCCGTTGCTCTTTTCTTCATTGTTTGTTTGTAAAGCTATTCCCTTTTGAGAGTTTTAATCCGCAGGTTCTAGAGCTTCTTTCTTTCTCTGCATTAGTGCTCTGTTTGGTTTGAGAGAAATTCTTAGAAAAAATATGGAAAATAAATTTTTTGATTTGGGATGTTGGGCTTTTTGGATAATCATTCTTATATTTTTCATTGACAACCGGGCCCTTTTCGGTTTGTTCTGTTAGGGTATAATTGGTTCCCAAAACTTCAGTGGTTTTGAACGTTCATCATTTAATTTTAGCTACTTTTTGGTAATTTTGACCTGTGTTTGAAATATGGAGAAGTTGTGACAAAATCAAAGAAATTGGGTTTTAGGGTTATTGCTGGTTTAGTGGTTGGACCTTGTTCTACTCCAATTTCCCCCCTGTTATTTCTGGGCAGTTGTGCTTGAGCTTGAATTCCCCAAATTAAGGTTCTCTTTTACTCCTGCCCGCATTCTCTCTGATAGTTCCATCTGTTTTGGTATATGGATACATGAATCACCAGAGGGGATGCATTCTGTCTAGGCCCTGGAATGAAACTAAAAGTAACAATATATCATTTGCTCTCATACTAATTAGACAATTGATGTCGAAAGTAATAATATACCTGATGCAATTAGGGTGCTTTGGCGTCCCTAAACATGGCGTTGCCCTTGCCATCTATAGACGAAGAACTGTTGATATAAAAATGATTCATTTTCTATTCAGGAAGGTCATAACATCTATAATTTCATTGGATTTAGATATTTACTATCTACTTGTTGAGTGAAATTCTGATGGAAAAATCTTCTCTTGTAGTTATGTCTGAGGACATGGTTGCGGATGGATATGAAGACATAATGAACGTTGACATTTCATCAGTGGCCATTGACATGATGAAAAGAAAATATGAGCACATACCTCACCTGAAATGTATCCTTTTGAAAACTTACTTCATTAAACCAGTACAATTTTGTACTGCATTATCTTTAGTAAATATTGCAGACTCTAGGCATGTTTCCTATACAATTAGACATGCAAATGGATGTTAGGGATATGAGTGTCTTCCCAGATGAATCATTTGAAGGTGTCATTGATAAAGGTATGTATCATTTCTTTGTTTTAGTCATTTTAGAATACACAATACTGTAGACTAATTTTTTCTTTTTTGTCTTAATAAAACTGTGTTGCTGTCACCACTTTTTTGCACCTGTGGTCTGTCAAAGGAACTCTTGATTCACTGATGGTATGATGTCTGTTGTGATGTTCTTATGACTCCTCGTAGTCATTACTTAAACACACTCTAATCTCTTAATTGTTCTTATATTTCTAGTGTGGCAATGATGCTCCAATTAGTGCTGCTCAAATGCTAGGGGAAGTGAGTAGGTTGTAGACTTTAAGACTCAATTGACAGCTGCAATTTTTTATATTACTGGATCAGTACACAATTTTTTTCTATTTAAAATTTATTCATTGTTGTTTACTTTTATATTCCGTCACTAATCACAGTTGTTATTTTGCTTGTAGGCTTCTTAAACCTGGAGGGATCTATTTGTTGGTAACTGTGCACCCTTAGATGTGCCTTTATATTTTATGTTGTTCTTTCTTTTATTGAAATCTCAAAATACATAATCTGTTCTTAACCTGCCACATAGCAGATAACCTATGGTGATCCTACAGTAAGGATGCCTCATTTGATCCGGCCAGTGTACAATTGGAAAGTTAATTTGTACATTATACGTAAGTTTAGTTTTCATGTCATATTAGTTCGTCCATTTTCCTGTTCAAATATCTATCATTTGTCAATTCACTTTCCAGAAGTGATTTTGCTTCCACCTTGTTATTTGATTCACACATAAAATCTTTTGAAGTTGTTGATTTTAGTCCATTCTAAACTATGTTTCTACCCACCTTTGGGGGATCTTGTTTTGGATAATCAACAGAGACGATGATGCTATGATTTTGCTTGCTCCTGTTTCTTGTACGTTTTCTTTTAATTCATTAATTGTTGTTACAATTGATGATTGAGGCGCCTTATTTGTTTTGTTATCCTTTTGACTATCTTTTCACAGCCAGACCAGGATTCCAAAGGCCTGAAGGTTGTAGTTCATCAATAAAGTCATATTTGGAACCTATTCCTATCACCGAGAAGGGCTTACTTCCAGCTGAGTTTGTTTTGGAAGATCCAGATTGTCACTTTATATATGTGTGTAAAAAGGATGATATGGAGCTAAGTAGTGCAACAACTTATGGATTGACAGTTGATCTCTTACAGTAGCTACTTGGAGTGAAGCACCAATGAAGGTATAACGGTCATCCTTGGGTGTCTGACAGATAAAGGATTCTGTTCAATGTATCTGCCTGGATTTTTGGGATGAAAATCTAAAACAAAAAACCCAATAAAATAAAATCCTCCTGAGAAACCATAGACACATTATCCCCATCTTTGATTTCTTTTATTGTATCAGTAAGTAGCTACCAAAACAATTACAAAAATAGAAGTGTGATATTAAGTTCATGGAACATTCTTGCTCAGCTCCCTTGTACGAGTATGTGATGGTTGTTTTGGCGTCCTGGTGAGTGGTTGCTAGAATGCATTGTTGTGTCGATCCTCCAGTTTGTTCAAGTTTACAACCAGTTTTTATTGAAAATTCTTCCAATCGTGGACTTGCTTGTATATCAATCAGGATGCTCGGAATGAAGGGCATAGGAGATTGAAACATTAGCTTGTATGCTCCACTGAAGGTGGTTGCCCCTGCACGTATTTGTGTTTGTTGGTTTGATACATGTTTATGTGAATGGAGAAAACGTTGGCATTGGATAGGGGAGGGCTTATGATGCCAGCCGTCATCAAGCCCAAACATATTGTCTGAAATGGAGGTTACAAAGCAGAAACTTATTTTTTTGTTGTTGATAAAAAGCGACAGAAGTTTATTAGTTCAAATGGACAAAAAGGCCATGTTTAGTACGCCTCACTTGGCTGGATTTGGTTAAATAGTACTCGAAATTCTTGTTTTGTAAGAGACGGGAGTAACTTAAATGAGATTGTATAGTCCAATAGTGGAAAAAAAAAGGGCTTCACTCGCTCGTCTAATACAGTGAGCCTAAAAGGTGGTTCGTTAAATAGCACGCTCACTAAATAGAATACGTGAGTCCAACGCTCTCTTTAAAAAAATATTAGAATTTTATTTTATTTTTTTAAATTATTGTTTTAGATCTTTGAATGGGGTGTTTTTTTTTTTTTTGCAACATTTATTTTTTTAAGATAAAAATCCTTAATTAAATTTAAATATTACAATAATTATTTGATATTGCATTTGGAAAATCAACTATAGTAATTTACAAATGTTTGATATTTTTTTGATATTGAAACAAGTTTAATAATTCATGATGTGATGCTTTCTTTATCACAAGCAATTTTTACTTGTCAAATTATATTTTGGAGTTTGAAGTCAAAACTCAAATATACAAAAATTATACATATATATATTTGAGAGATCCCTCAAATAAGTTATTTGAGGGACACCCCTTGTAAGGCCCACTCCGGATTGTATTTCACTAATCCAAACCATCTATTTTGTAGGTACACATTCAAAGATCATCTCTACAAAAAATCACTTGAATCCGATATCATTTGACCATTCAATTGAGTTATTGAAATTTTAACACTTTCTTGAACCACCATGTTCATTCATTTTGTAGGACACAATTGGATGTCAAAACGGTTTCCAATTTGTCTAATTTTTTGTAAGGATGATCTATGAATGAAGACCTAAAAAATAGATTGTTTGGATCATTGGAAAAAAAATTGTAGGGTACCCTAAAAGGCGTCCCTCAAATAAAATTATTTGAGGGATCCCTCAATAGAAGGGGACTGTATATATATATATAATTTTTAATTATTGTTTTATTTAGTCCCTAAAAAACCTAGAATTATATAGAGTGAGCTTAGCTCCTTTAACAATGTTTCAACCAACTAAGATTATTCTTGGGAAGCCAAAAAACAAATATCATAATTTTATTCTTCATAAAAATAAAAATAATAAAACAGAATTTTATTTGTTTTCTTTTTATTATTGTTTTAAATCCTTTTTTTTATTTTTTGGTTGCCAAATATTGTTATAAATCTTTGAATTGGGTTTCTTTGTAGCATTTATTTATCTTTTAGGCCAATCCAAGCTAATCTGAGACAGTCCCAATATTTAGTCCAGTCCATGACACTCTGCCTACCAAATGACCCCAAAGAGTACAAAGGGAAAGACTGTAAAGGGAGCCATCCCAATATCAGGACGACGACATGGGCAAAACAGTCCCAGTGAAACTGATATGGAGAGAATCACTCCCAAAATAAACTTTTCTAGAACCCTTATTTACCGCTATAGTTGTCTTGAATCTAGTCTAATTACATCAAAGATAAAACCAGCCGCTAACCGACAGCTCACATAATTTTTGGAATTATGAAAGAAAAATAATACCGACAGCTCATAGAGTTTTTGAACTTTATTGAACCAATTAAACCAAAATTAAAAAAACGAAACAGCATCAGTAAAGCAAAAGGGTAACCAAGCACCACTAATCTTCCTTAGGGACATGACATAGAGAGTGTCATCTAGTTACTCTAAGGCCTCAACACATCAATGAGCAATAGATCTACCATGAGTAGTGTAGATTGACATAGATCCACCAAAAGCCATATAACACCGAGAATCCGACGGGATCCTTTGAAGCTCTCTCTTTCTCTCTCTTAGCGTTTTTTTTTTTTTTTTCTATTTTCAACTAACAACTTAAATGGGAAATATGATTGCTATTTATATCTTGATGATTAAATGAGAAAATGCTTCTTTATAAAAAGAAGAAAGAAATGGGTCTATGAAGTAGGTGGCTAGCAAAGCGGGAAGAGAAGAAAGAAATGGAAAGTAACCCAACTTGATACCTAGAATCTTTTCTTCTAAAATTTATGTCTTGGATCATTTTAACCCAATCTCTTTGTAAACCAAGTTTTTCTAAACAATATGAATAAGATTGGCTGAAATTTTGGAGGCCATGAACTTCTATTTCTTTTAAATTTTGTAATCATTTGCATTTTAATATGCTATTGTTTTACAAATTTGTCCTCTTAACATGAGATAGTTGTGTTGAAAGTTTTTTCTTTAATGAGGGTAATTTTGGGTTATTGGAAAATTTAACCATAATGGCCTAGATCTATTATAAATTTTCTTAATCACTATAAACTCCCACTAATAAACCACATTATTTTTAATTTTTAGATTTATTACAAATTGTTTAAAGCAATGAGTGTATGATTAATGTTAATTATATGATGATTGACGGCAAATGTTATCATAATAATACTAGTTAATAAACTATAGATAAATACAAAAAGTAAATGTGAATTTATTGGGGGAAGGTCTCAGACTTGATATATTATTAGGCAATGTCATCATCACAACTCTTCTCTTAATATTTTGAATAGAACTGATAGTTTAGATTACGAGAAAAACTTGGTTGCATTGGGGATATGACTATTTTGTTATTCCTAACCAATAATGCTATGTCACATGGAAAAGTTATCATGTGTGTCATAACGTTATTAGCTAGAGATAACACTGTTGTTGTCCTTGTTTCATGCAAGTATTTTTCCTAAACTACAAGGAGAGGGGGCTTTCTCACACACACACTACAAGTCAATGCCATTTTTCATTTGGCCCGTTAGCCAACTCTTTTCTTAATATTAAGATTTGATCTTGTTTATTTTTGTGATTTGATATTATCGTCCGCTTTAGACCTAGTCATCAAATATTTGTTCTTAGACCTTCAAGCCTAAGTTGCTAAATTTGGTAATTCCTATGCGTGAGTGTCCATAATCAGATATTAGAGGATTTTTACTCAGTAATCGCCGTATATTAGAGGATTTTTTTACGCGGTAATCGCCATCTTAAGTGATGAATCTCAAGCCAAGAATTAAATTAAGACCTATCAAAGTTGGATACTTAAATAGTTTTTAAGAAATTGTTGTTGGTACTCTAAAATAGTCATCATGCACTCCTAATTTTTAAAAATAAAAGTGGAAGACATTCTTGATAACTTTTCTTTAAATGGTAAAAATAATTTCCATTATGGATATGTGCAAGTTTCCTTTGAGGTTGAGGAACCAATCCAAATTCAATATCTTTCTTTCTTAAAAATGTGGGTCACTACGAATCATGGCTTAGAAGAGCCATTTCACCTGTATTCCAAGACATAAATGGTGCACTTTCCTCAAGCAAATTTACATTCATACCCTATCTACCTACATACAAATATGGAATAGTTTTTGACAACCCTTCTCTAGGCCTAACCTATATATAGCAATAAAATCACTTTAATTATGGGAAGAAAAAAAAATCTTTTGCAGCCCAAATGAGTCATGAGACCCTTCCCAATTTGCTCATGACAGCAAAGAAGAGTCAACAGTCCTGACATTCCTTCCAAAAACAGCAAAAGTGCTTTTACAAATTAGGCAATGCCCTTGTCTAAAATTGGCAGCGGCTTTACTAAATGTATCACTTAAATGTAACCAGAAACTTCTTAATGTGGCAAATTGAAAGAAGAGAGAATTAGATGCCCAAGGGCAAGTGGGTTTCACAACAGACCCATTGCAAAAATTGCCAATGGGACTCTAAATGTGGAAACAGAAAAGAACACAAAATAAGCCTACTGCCTGCCTCTCTCTCTCTCTCTCTCTCTAATTTTGGCCACTTGATTTACTATACCTAGCAGCAATATTAAACTACCATGTTTATAGCACATAGATAATCATAAAATAAAAAAAATAAAAAAAAGGAAAATAGAAAAATAAAATAAAAATAATTTTGAAATGTAAAAATGGGACCCACAAAAGCCAGACTAAAAGAAACTCAAATACAATTTTAAAAAGGAAGGAAAAGTGGGTCCCACAAAGAGACCCATTAACACCCAAAACACTCCAAATGTGGCAAAACAGAGTCATGCAACCACTCTAAATAGTAAACAGAGCCATGCAAACTTGCCGTTTCCGAGCTTTCGCCATTTGGGGCAAAAACGCTTTCTTTTCTCTCACACACGCCCCTTTATCTTCTCCCCAATCTAATTTTGGCAACCCGTCTCTTTCCCAAGGACCCTCAGAACGGCTAGAGAGGGAAAGAGCACTCTTTTAGAGAGAGAGAGAGGGAGACCGACACAGAGAAAACCCAGAAAGACTTTGAATTGGAATTTAAGTTTTTCGGCTGTGGTTGGTTGGTTCCTTTGTGGGTTTTGAGCATTTGGGTAGTTTGGGTTTGGGGTTCTGAGAGATGGGTAGGGGGAAGATTGAGATCAAGAGGATTGAGAATGCTAATAGCAGACAAGTCACATTCTCAAAGAGACGTGCTGGGTTGCTCAAAAAGGCTCAAGAATTGGCTATTCTTTGTGATGCTGAGGTTGCTGTTATTATCTTCTCTAATACTGGAAAGCTTTTTGAGTTTTCCAGTGCTGGGTATGTATCTGAATTTTTATACTTCTTTCTTTTGGGCACAAATTACCAATTTTTTTTTTCTTCTGAAATTTTGAGGTTCATGCATGTGTTTCTTCTGATTTTCTGTGATGGTTTATTGATAAAGCTTTTGTCCTTAGTTGGTTCACCTAATTTCCTCATGACTGCATACTTTTTAGGAATTTATCTGGGGTTTTGGGTTTTCCCTTTTTTATTTGGCTTCAAAACATTTCAATGTCTATTACATTTTTTTCTTCATTTTTTATTGTTTTTATTTTATTTTACAAACTAGTGGATGCTCATGTTTCCGTTTCCGTTTCCTCTTATTCTTTTTTAGGTATGTACTTCATTTTCCTTTTTTTCTTTTTTATATAAAATGTTCTCCACGTTGTGTGCCAATTTGTTTATTGTTATAATTATTAAGTTGGGGGCGATTTCACCTATGATGTGGTCTTCTCATGAGTAACTTTTGAAGTAATTATGCAAATAATTGAGTTTCTTGATAACATTTTCATGTTTGGAAGTATTATTTTAAGTGGTTTTTGTTCCAACTTTTATGATGTTGGATCGATTTCTTTTTGGACTCTTTAAGTATTGCTGATGCTTAATTGACTCTGAAATGAACCTTGGTAAGCTACTAGTGCTGCTGGTGCTTAATTCAGAACCAGTTGATCAGTCAGAACTATCAGAAGGCCAATTTCAGCTTCCATTACTGATAACTCTGGTCGCTCTAGTACTCACACCCTTAGCAGAATCATAAACACTCCACTGCATTTAAAAGGAAATGCCATTTCTTGGAACTCCCCTGTTTGGTTGTTGCTCCTTTGTGCATCTTGTTAAGCTGGACAGTGGTTGATTGTAGGGATTGGAATATTCAGATGCTCTTTTCTCTTGTCCAAGGCAAGGTCAGCTAGATTGTTCCATAATGGGATATTAGAATGACTTCTGAAGTCTTGGCGTGGTGGAAATACCTGAAAGCCAGTGGGCATGGGGTTTTATCAAAAGGCTTGAATTTAGTTTGTCTTGTGTCCTTCTTTATACCAATTGATGACTGCGTTTTAAGCAGAAGTCAAATGCCAATTAGTGTCATTCCTCTCTAGAATCCATAGTTCAAATTTTTCCTCCCGAAAATGTAGGAATTGACCAAAAAAGAATACATGATCCTTGGTTTCAATTTGTCTGTTTTCTCTAATGGCCTGCTAACTTTGCAGAAGCAAGTCTCCTCTCTTTCTCTCTCTGTTTGACAGTCCTTAATTGTATAGAAGGTGATCACTTGAATGAAAGTTAATTGTCCTCATGTGTAATTACATTTTGGAAATTTTCAATCTCTACTCTTGTAAGCCTTTGCTCTTCCACTGGAGATGAGCTACACTTTTTCTCCAAACATGAATTAAAGACTCAACTAACTTTTGTTAACTGATTGGATTACAATATGGATATTGTTTCTGGTTTCTATGGACCCATTTTTTTCTTTCTACAATATTTTAGTTTTTTTGGCAAAAGCATTTTGGATATTGCGTCTAGCTTGAGAAGAAGCATTAACTCAGTGGTTTATTACCAGTTCCTTGGACAAAAAAACAACTTAGAAGTATTGCTGTAAATGAAGTGATAAAGCAAGTTGAAATTAAATTTTCCCTGTTCGTCTGAGTGGAACACTGCTGATGTTGATCTGTTCGTACTTTTGTAGTATGAAGCGAACTCTTTCAAGGTATAACAAGTGCTTAGATTCTTCAGAGGATGCAGCAGAAGAATGCAAGGCAGAGGTATTCTGCTCAACAAGTTGATATACTTGACACTTGTTGATTTTTTATGTTGTAACACAAATTTTAAGATGGTCAAGTTTGTTAATTTGTTGGTTCTTCCTGTGGTAATTTGTTCTTCCTCCTGTTGCATGTCAGTCTTACCTGTATGGAACTTGGACAAAGCGAAATATATGTTAGTGAATATGTTTCATATGTGCAAAATTGTTCTTTTCCCTAGGTAAATTATGTTAACCTCACTTGGAGCAAGGACCTCCCATAATATTTCCAGAAGTTATTCTGACCTTCGTGGATTGTATTGGAGATATAACGCTATGAAAGGTTTTAAGAATTGTCTGGTTGCTGGCAATGACATTTAGCTTTGTATAGGTATTAGAAATAGTGATGCTGATCATATGAGTTTTAAATATAGTGACATATATAAAGAGTGAAGCGACATAGTTACTGTAATTTCATAAAACGACCGAAGGATGTAAATAGTGTATGAGTAATACCCTGTTTTTGCAGTAGTTGTGAAAACAATGAAGTATATTAGAAAAAGATTATTGACACACAATGTTCATTTTATGAAGTTTTGGTCAGCGTGAGATGATTTTAGTTGAGACTCAAGTCTGAGCAGTACCTAGGACAGTTTTAATTGCTTCTTGAGAACCTTTTCCGTTTGTCATACTTTGTTTTTATTTTCTTACCACGATCATAGTTTTGAGGACTCAGCATTCTATTGATAATTCTAACTCTATCTTTCTTTTCAGAAGCAAGACTCCAAGGAGCTGGATGTTCTAAAGGATGAATTTGCAAAGCTACAAAAGAAACAAGTGTACATATTTACTCAATTCATATATTTTTGGAATACTGTGAGATCCTTACACGTAATAATTATATTTTTTCTGAATGTGTAGAAGGCTATTGGGTAAGGACTTGACTGGTTTGAGCTTGAAAGAATTGCAGCAACTAGAACAGCAATTAAATGAAGGATTATTGTCAGTGAAGGAGAGGAAGGTTCTATTATATTTTCCTTTTTCATTTTTTTTTTCCTTTCAGTTATTCAGTAGAGATGTCAGATTACGTTGCAGATTGTAACATGTACTAATTCCTGCAATCTGAAAGGCCTGAATATATATTCTACTATTTCAGGAGCAATTACTAGTGGAGCAACTAGAGCAATCAAGAGTACAGGTACATGGAAGCACAACCCAATTTTTTAGTCTTTCTTAAAGTTAAGACTGTAGTAGCAGCACTGCGTAGTTTATGCTGAAGTATCACTTTCTAAAGAACTAAAGAAGAAAATTCATTTCTGCAAACATATGAAAGCTGCAATTTTTCTTGAAGTTTACTAAAGATACTATTTTGTTTCGATTAAGTTACTTTTACTTTGAAGTATGGATAATCACAATGATTTAGAGCAAAAGGAAAGAAAAAAGAAAAAGAGAAAGGGATATGACAATGAAAAGTGACAGGAAAAGGAAGAAAGTGACTAATCTATAATGTAAAGTTTTTCCTTGTATACTTATGTTCTGGTTTTAAAAGCTTGGCCTTTAAGGTATAAGGTGCACAATGACCTTGCATCTACACTGGTATGTATAGAAAAGACTAAGTTGCACACTTTTACCCGGTATTTAATTTTCAGCTATTTGTTTCCTCCAGGAACAGCGTGCTATACTTGAGAATGAAACGTTGCGCAGACAGGTAAACAACATTCTTCCTGCTAATGAAAATTTGATCAGTTTCTGACATTTACTTCCCTGTGAGTGATTTGTATATTATGTAATGTATCTGTTATGGCCTATTCTTATATTGTAGGTTGAGGAGCTTCGGTGTTTATTTCCACAAACTGACCGTGCAGTCCCATCTTATCTGGAATATTATCCTGTGGAAAAAGAGAAATCCCTTGTAAACCATGGTGTCACAAGCCCAGACTTGGTCAGCAATTTTGCATTTGAGAATGGAGATTCTGACATCACCTTGCATTTAGGGTACTATTCTTTCCTTATTAACAAAATAACCTTCAAATAAACTGAAAAACTGTTGTTTCTTATTGTTTCTTGTGCATCCTAGGCTACTTAATGGATTTAGATAATATTTCCTAGTTGCCTAGCCCATTGCTCAGCAGTGGCGGAGCATGGAAAATTTTAGGGAGAGGTAGAGGGAAGCAAAGTAAAGTGTTAAAAGTTTATTACTGGTGAAATAAATATATAGTACTTATCCATACTGCAAGTAAAATTGATTACTACTAGAAAACTAATGTAAACAACTCAAATGTTAATTTCAATATGGTCAAACTATATAGTATCTTTTAGATGTGCTTGATGTTCTTTCAAAGAGTAGAACTCATCTATGATAAACAGTCATATTGTTTGGCTGATTACAGGGTGGACTAATCTGGCTCCCACAGGAGGGATTCTGTTCCTTCTTTTGCAACTACAGCCATTTCACAGGACCTTACAGGGCTCCCTAGCTATAGGTTAACTTGATTTTGTAGCCTTTTATTTTGCTATGATCTTATTTAGCTTCTCTTAGAGGGGTTTTGTCTTTTTTGTTCCTCTTTCTTCATGTATCCTTTATCTATTTCAACAAATTTCTTCGTATCGTAGAGGTTTTATATAAATAAAAAATATAAATAAATAAATATGCCCAACTGTACAATTGAGACTAAAAGGCCTCAAATAAATTTTGGGGATGGATTGTGGTTAGGATGGGCCAGCCAAAATATACCCCAGCCCTGTTAAGAAAACTTTAATTTTATTTGCCCCTATGATTTCTTGTTTTACATTTGATGTAAAACAAGTTTCTCAAGTGAGAATTAACATTGTTATCTTATTCTGTTGGTTGTACATCTACTGTCCTTTTGCCAGGCTGCCAAGTGATGTTTATGGCAAGAGGAAGGCTCCAGAAAGAGAAGCTCACTCCAATGACTCAGGGAGCCAATTAGCCCTGTAATTGTTTATGAGGTTCTCTTTGCCATAGAATCAACAGATGCTAGAGATGAATTTCATACAGTTGAGAGTGTAGCTTATTAGCTTTCGTCGAAAGGTCAGTAATTTGTAAAAGAGAAGGTAGAATCCGTAGGTGACCCGAAATCATCAATGTGGAGACATAGAAGTTCCTTTCTTGGGAGGTTTGGCTTATGGAGAGGAAGCTGCTCTAGTTAGTTATACTTTGTTTCCTTTGTAATTTGCTTTGAGGCCAGAAAATTTAAAAAATATATATGAAAATGTAATCTGTTTTGGATATTTACAAATTGTAGCTCTCCTTGGTCGGATTTTAGAGTACCTAGAGTACTTTTGGAAGTTCGTTAAATCTCAGCCATTGTTTTGAAAGTGAAAGGTTCAAATTATGCAGCAAGGTTGAGTCTTTTAATTTATTTTTGCTGTATACAGAACAAACTCTGGTTTTTCAAAGTGTTTTTATGTGGAAAAAGAATACATGATTACAATCATAAAATAAATAATAATAAAAAAAAGAAGGTAAAATCAATAAACATACAACAATATTCTGTACAGACTAAATTATACAATTGTTCTCTACTGCTTTTGCTGTCCAAGGCCATTGAGCAATTGATTTCTCCCAGCCAAAACCTTATTGAAGAGACAATCCACCTCTTTCCCAAAACCCTCCACCAACTTCTCAAACACCTCTAATCTTCTCTTTAATTCCTCAGCTGCTTCATCACTGCTTTTTCCAGTTCCAATAGCAGCAGCAAGGCTAGCCACTGCATCATCAAGCTCTTTCACCTCTTTCAAAACACCATTTCTCTCCACAATTACTTCACTTGCTCTCAAATCCAATCCAGGAAGCCATGAATCAACAAACCTTCCACCTGAACTTCTCATCTCCAAGTATGGCTTGGCTTCCCCAACTAAGCCAGACATCAAAATCCCACATACCCAAAATACCATACCCTGCATAACCACCAAAGCTTGATCAATAACAGCTTGCTTGCTAATATTGGGACACCTTGGTTTCCCAATCTCTTCATTTCCTTGGAATCTGAGTTCCTTGTTCAAACCCTTTGGTTGGATTGGCTTCAGATGCTTTAAAGCCAAAGAAAGTGATGAATTCTCCACAAGGCTCAAAGCATGAGCTAGTGAAAGCCTAGCCTTCCCAAGATGAGACAAAGAGGAACTAATGGAATTGCAAAGCTCCAACAAATTCAAACTGTATTTGAGATACTCATCCACAGAAGCAGCTTCCCATTTGCTCACAGGATAGTCTATGGCCACAACTAGCTTGGCAAAAGCATGGTTGATGATGGGTAGGAGCTCAAAACACTGTTGAATCCATGAAAAAGATGGGATTTCAAAGCCAGATTTTGAACTTAAAGACAATTTGTTCAAGCAATTTGAAACATGGGATTTGAAAGCCTCCAGAGATGCTGTTAAGGCTTGTGATTGGTGGTTGTGTTTGTGGTGATGGAAATTCTCCAGTTTAGAGTAAAATTTATCAAACTTTTGCACCAAAAGAATCATTGCAAATGCAATACAATGAGGAGCTTTGGAATTGGAAGTTTGTTTTGTGTTCTGTTTTGGAGACTTTTGCTTTATATACAAGTTTGGTTTGGTTTGAAAAAGTCCACATGGCGTGTTAGCGTTAGCTTAATAGATAGACACAGAGAGTAGCAAAACCAGGTGCGTGTGCAAGACAAAGCAAAGCACCCTCCACCATGCCCAATTGAAAATTAAAAAACGGGGGGAATGTCGGGTCAAATGTGCTTATCTAATTGTGTACTTTCCTTGGTGCTTGATATACACGTTTGTGGGCAATTGGGTCCACTTGGGCCTTGTTGCCTACAACTGTAAGCTGCGTAAACAAGGATGAACAAATGCGGTTCAGATTCCCTGCTTTTATTTTATGCATTGTTGCATTATCTATGACTAAAATTAAATCCTTTTTTTCTTAATTTTTTGACAAATGATGGGATATTTACAAAATACTCTTATAACGGTTGTTATCCAACTAATTAAATATCAAAATCATCATAAATACATATCTTTTTCACCATTTATGTGAATCGAACATGATATCTCCTCCAACTAACTAGAAACAAATACAACTAGGCAAGTTTGTGTATAGCCGATCCGATCCGATACAAAAAATAAATAAATAAATAAATAAATCTGATGCGATCCGATAATCCAACGGAATGTTAATAACTAAATTCATATCCGGATCCGACCCATTGATAGCTCTATTGGTGTGTGATTCTATGTTTTTCTCTTAACTTTTATTTAAGAGTTAATTACCTAAAATCTCCCAAACTTTGAGAGTCATTTTAAATTGATATCCAATAAAATCATATACAAACTCATGATAAACCTAAAAGGAAAGTCTACACCAATTTGAAATGACCCTTAAATTTAAGGGTTTTATATAATAAACCCTTTATTTAAGTATTATCTTTTCCATATAAACTCTAAAGTAAACTCAAATGACATAAATATCTGGAAATGACATCATTTTTGGACACAGATTCAGTATTAGCACAGACAACATCAACAAGAATCCTATGCTTATTTTCCACTTTCTCTTTTAAGATAGAAAGAGAATTTTTAGTCTGGCAATATGATAAGGTTTTGGATACCGTAAATGCCTTAGAAAAGTGCTTTGGGCATCCCTGTCTCAAATCATGATCAGCAAACTCACACCGTCATTGTATTTTCTATTTTCAAAACTACGTACGTACGTGGCCTTGTTTGTAAAAACAAAAACATTGGCCATGAAACGGTACCACTTTTTTTTTTTTGGGGTCAAAATAATGTGTTTACTTTGTACAGGTCGTTTCTGTTGTTTGTCATCCATCTTTTGTTGCACATTAGCTGGTGAGTAAAACATCCTCGGCTTGGGGGCATCCTTTTTTTTTTTTTCTTTTTCCCTTTTTTCCCCCACCCATTTCCGGTTTGTCTGGATGTACGATTTTGTTACTACCCTAGGAAAAGTTTCAGGCGTAGATGATAAGAACAATGAGAACAGTATGAAGAAAATACACACGTGTATTATTTGACAAAATTTTGGAAAATAATACTGCGAAAAATTCTGCCGTCATATATTTTAATATTATTTTTTTGCAATTTATATTTTATAGTTTTTATTTTAATAATATGTTAAAATACGTGTATAATATGTGAATATTATATGTATTATTAAAATATATATGCAAATACATACATACATATATAATACACGTATCTTATGCAACTAAGCAGGAGTGGAGCCATATACAGGCTCGCAGTGGCCGTAGCTCCCCAAAACTCCATGAAAAAGTCAATAACTCTTAAACACTTGTTGCTATATCAGTTGAAATATAAAGCTAAAAAACCTTGAAACTACAGTATTAGCCCCTCTAAAGACAAGCTACGAGCTCCGCCACTGCAATTAAGATATACATTACATGAGTCAACGAAGTCCAGTCAAGTAAAAAACGATATTAATTTACAGACTAATAATTTTAAGTTTGAACCCACATAGCATCTTGATAGTTTGTGTAAAAATACACTACATGATATGTGGATGTAGTGTTGGTCAGATTGGTAGCAAATGTGGTCAACTATAGAAACATGATAGTGAACTACGTACACCTATAAAAACATGTGCGGGCTACAAACTCTCGAGGAGTTTCCAGAATCCAGCCAGGCCCTATGTAATTCAAATTGTCAACAACGCGGTTTTGTATTGTTTCTGGTCGCTGCAGTCACCAGAGGAAGAGGAGCGTGCAGACGTGCACTCTTGCGACATCCATACCATAACAAACGTAGCTTGCACTAGTGGTCTCCTCGAATTTGCAATTTCTGACTTGTCAAAATGCATTTTATCTCCTATTTATATATTTTTCGGAACATTTTTATTTTATTTTATTTTATTTTATACAAAGATTATTTATTTTATTACTCATCTAAATGAACTGCCTGCCACTATTTGTAGGGGCCAATCCCAAATTGTATTTTCTACTAGCACCAATCCCATGCCTTTTTACATTAATTGGGTCCAAGTTGAGTTCTAAATTTAAATGGCTTGAAAAAAAACATCCAAACAACGAACAAATATTATAACTAAACCTAATTCCTGTCATACCCCAAAAGATCTAGATTACATTTCTAACCATATCCAAACAGTGTGTATTATCAGACCAAACAAGTCAACGAGTCGAGGGAAAAATGACATTGACTTACATATCAGTGATTTCAGGTTCAAATCCTCATGAAATCTTAAAAGTATGTGAGAGAAACCCATTCCTCTTGTAGTTCAAACTATCACTTATATTAAATAATAATAAAACGAATTATATATTATAACAGGAAAATGCTACTTGCAAAAATAGCGTGTCATAGTCCTAAAACTACATAAGAAGTATATGTTTCGTTAATTTTTTATATAAATTATTTGGGGAAGTGGAAGGATGCCCACTTATTTTTTTAAACTTCATTATCCCACTTCATATAAAGCTAATGCTTTCAAATGAGTATAATGAACCAAATCAAAAGCCAATTTCCTTAATAACATGAGTAACAAAAGTGAAAATTAAAATTAAAAACTGAAATCCATTTGAAATTATTTTTACTTTCAAGTTTTTATTTTTACTTTTGTTACTCCTCTTTCCCATCCCCCCCTCTTATCCTCTCTCTCAACCTCACACTCACTCTCATTCTCACTCTCATTTTCCTCTATATTCTAACACAAAAAATAAAAAATAAAAAAATAAAATTAAAATGGTTATCAAACGGGCTAAAAGAACAACTTAAACTCACTACTCAAATAAAACCCAAAAGCACATACCACAAAACAAGTGCCCGACATTAGCATGTCAAATCAGATCCTGATCGCATATAGTTTTGACAGGGATGTGTGCTATCTTTGGTCAGTCCTCCCCTTTCTCTCTTTCGCAACGTTGTTGCAGTGAAGGACGTTTGCGAAGTTTTACATAGCCAAAGAGATGCGGGCAGCCCTGCTTCTGGCAAGCACTGGAGCTTAGGGCATCTCACAATTCTGCAATGTTTTAAGAGAGTTGAGGCGTCGAAACTCCTCGCCATCCGCAGTCTTAAGACTCGAAAGATTGCAGCGGCAAAGTGATTCTAAGTTTGGTGGCAGTCCTCCTTCAGGAAATGACTCCAGTTCTGGACAATCTTGTATGCGCATAGACTCAAGAGACGGAAGAAGGATGTGCATCTTTTGTGGCAGTGATCTCAACGTCTTGCGTCCAGAAATGTTTAAGGTTGTCAAGTTGGGCGCATGCAGCCCTCCCTCAGGGAAAACACTCGAAACATGGACATAAGAGATATCTCTAAGAATTCGACCATAAAAAAGAGAGATATCTCTAAGAAACTGAGCCAATGGAGTTTCGGGCATGTAGGTTTTTGTGAAATAGTAAGGGAGTCCATATTCCTAGAGTTACTCAGTTCGAGCTCTTGAAGATTTGGGAAGTAGGCTAATGGTAATGTCCTGGTTAGCTTGGGACAATTTACCAGACAGTGCCTAGAAAGATTAAGAAAAGCTGACTTATTTGTTACAGGCATCCGTATATTTTGCCACTCCTCCATTTTGTAGAAGCTCAAAACTCGAAGAGATCTGAATGGTTCAAACGTGCAGGTACAGTTACCGAAAACCTCAGGACCTATTGACTCCACTCCATTTTAAATAAGCTAGGTCTCTGAGGAAGGGTGGCTACCCCAGTGAGAGCAAGAAGCAACAATTTTTTCAGCGGAGAAGTTGAAGACGCTAGATTAGAGGAAGATTGATGTCCTAACCAACCTGGAAATTTTGCACCTAAGATTCAATGGTGAGTTCTTTTAGTTTATTGAGATGCTTCTTGTCCCTCATATTGGCCTCTAAAGCATTCCTCACGAGAACGCTTTATGAATCCCAGAAATCCGAAGTGTTCCTCCCAAATGTACAAGTCTAAGTGGATTTAGCACACGGAAGATTTAGAACAACAAATATTTCATAATTTCACTGGTGTGATTTAGCTACAACAAGTAGGGCAATTCAGAGCCTTATCGAACTTGAAAAAGGAAATGAACAATGCGGTATTTTGCAAGAAAAAATATTTGTTCTTTTTCACTATGGATTGTCGGGGTAGGTTTCGTACCCTTTACACCTACAATTCAAAACATATTCCCTACCAAGACCATGTCATGTGGAAAGAGAAAAATAGATCTTCAAACGCTAACCTTAAGACCCATAAAGCACAACTCAGGCATTCAAGTCCATGCAAGTCCTACACAACAAACGGTAAAGCTAAAATCCATTTTTCCTGTAAAATTTTATGAACAGAAATTCAAATATGTAAGCGACCAATTGACATTACAAACAAATGAAGGAATTTACTAGTGCCTGACCGCCCCAGCGCCCCCCTATTCAATAATTGAGAAGTCGAAGTACTACCCAATTACCATCAACTTCTTAGTGGCTTAGCCTTTCGTATGTGGCCCATACTATTAACAAGATCTTTCCGGGTGCATACAGGGAACATGTTGATGTTCTTGAGCACTTTCAACCGCCATAATATATATGGGAAACTCAGCTGATCACGAGAAGTGAAACGAACCACCTCATTGAACCAAAGGCACATGAACATATTAGTCAATGGTGTATGCTCCCTCACAATAACAGATGCTTCGGCTAAAGCTGCACAGGTCATCAATATATGATTCAGCATAGGAACAAAAAGCAGTACATTGAGATCATAGGCTTCTACATGCCACAGATAAGGAGTTTTTCATATTTAAGAATGGTTATTTCTTAACTCAAGTATCTAAATAAGAATGGTGGCAGCAGACTGCGGGGAAGGGCTCATAACCCACTTTCATAGATTGGGCAAATATGAATAAGAAGTGGACTGATGTCGAGGATAGCAGACTGGCATCAGTTTATGACTATGATGAAGGTCGAATACAAAATTTAAAAACATAACTGATAACAGAAATTAAATAATTACATTGATTTGAAAGTTCGATTTTTTACTTCTCAAACATTTTAAGACATTCGCACTCAATAAAACCCAACAGTAAGTAAACTTTTTATGCAGAATTAGGTAGGCAGTAGGCTAAACTACTCCTATTTCAAAATAAAACAGTCAACAAAGAAGCAAAAGAGCTTAATACAATTATGAAGCATCATAAATATCAATATTTCATTAGAGAGATGATGTCTGAGCAAGTCAAGGGAATGAGAAGCATACCCTTCTTTCCGTTGAACCTCTTGTCTTCTGGTAAGCCATCATGGCGGTACTGACTCAACTGCACCTCAACTTCTTCTGGTTTGGCCTTGTTTTTCTTGACAACAGCCTTCGCCTCATCATAAACGCTACTGCGAGCTCCATGTTCTGAGATTGCAAGTACAGAATTTGAACGCCAAAGAAGGACTTCAAGCACACCTAAGGGGTCTCTCCTAAATTGGGATTTTGAATCTACCCAAATGGAATACTTTGCATGAGGAAAAAGACGATGGGCCAACATCTAACACCAGAAAAAATACATGAAGTCTCAGATAGATATTCACACACACCTATATGTGATATTAGACTAGTACTTGTAATAAGAATTCAAGGATATTTGACATTCAGCTTAAACTGATTGTACTATGAAGAACAGATCATCGTCTCTTTGATTAATATTCTTCTGCTTAAATTAACATAATTGACTCAACTTCACTAATGCACAGAACACAGAACAAAGCTAGCAATTACAGAAAATAGGTCACACGTGAAAAGATAATGAATAATGAAAAACACAATTTTTTGCCAAAAACAAAAAAGAAAATGACACATGAAAAGAGATAGTAGCATGATCAGGATATATTGTGTTAAATAGAACCAAAAGCAAACTGAATGAAAATAGAGCGACAAGATAATAATATAGGCCAACTATAAAAAGTTGTTACCTTTGGGATTTTTCCATTTAACCTTTGGTCCGCAAAGGGAAGATCCCTAACAACCACAATGCGCCATTTTCCAATAAATCCATAGCCATCAATTCTATGTTCAGCTGATTCCTGTGAACTTAGAGTAACTTCATCCCAAAATGCGACATAGCAAACCTGCATTCATTCAGTACCTTATAAAAACAGAGAACTTCTATAGCAATCAGTAATATTTTACTGAAAAGGGCAAAAAAGAAAAAAAAAAAAACCTTTCGAAGTGATGCCTCTGACATTCCAATAGGCTGATAAAGATCATCTCCACCACCAAATGCACATGTGGACACTACAACCTTGCAACTTCGCATGTAGTCTTTATCTTCATTTGAGATCTTAAACCCTCCATTTTCACTGTAGAAACCACAGTTCATACTAACAGTTTCATTTACCTGTGAGCAACAAATTTCTAAAATATGAACACTGCTTTGATGGTACAAAATATTATCTTGTTGTTTAAAATCAGGCCTTGACATGCTTCAAAATGAAAATAGCACTACATCAAAATCCAAAGAAAGAAGTTGCCTTGTTGTGAACCTTTATCCTTAAGATGACAATGACCAAATATACTACTAAACCAGTTCAAGGATTAGAAACAAAGATGCAGCTTATAACCTTAAACGTTTTCGATCTTTGATCTAGAGTTTGACTTCCAGTAAATAAATTAAATCTTGTGGCATCTGTGTGCTCTTGAGACAGAGTGCTGTTCCCTCCTAAGAATGGAGTATCGTTCTCTGATATGTATAACACTTTACTAACAGGACTATTGGCCTCTTCATGCACAGGAATTTCCAGATGCTCAAGTTCTTCAGGAGATAGGATCTTCAAGCAACCTAATATTATCCAGAAATTTGCATCACATATCGAACTGCTTGAATATTCCAATTTTAGCTAAATTAAATTTCCACCACAGTAAAATACACAACCCATATATCAGTTCCACTAAAACACAGCCTCTCCCAATCCTAAACTGATGTGGGTATCAAGTAAGTGATGATAATTGACAATCAAATTAATCTAAAAGGCACCATTCTAGCTTACACTAACTGAAACTTACAACTTCAGTAGGAAAACAGAGAAACTAACTTATAACAGTATGCAGATTGCAGAATCGTTCATCATATTCTAAAAGAACCCAAATTTTTTTAAAAAAATTCTTTACTTGTTCTTATTACAATTTCGTTTAAGCATCTTACAATTGAAAAACGAATATAATTAAAAAAACAAAAGACTGAGGACTTACGTTGCCTAACGCCTCCAACAACCCGAGTCGTAGCATCAAGCCGATTCAAATTCCCGTCCGATTTCTTCTCCAAACTCGGGTTCGTGACGTTACTGAGTTCCAAGTCCACCAAGATCGACTTTTCTGACGCACCGAGTTCTGTGTTGGCCACCGAATTCGGCTTCCTCCCGATCCTCGATGCCTCGTAGAGGAGCAACCCAAGGGCTGGGAGAAAGATTAGAAGAGCCCAGTATCTGACGAGCTTCCGAACGACTCGGTGCAAGAACTCGTTCTTGAGTCGGTGGCCGGTTTTCTTGCGCTTCCTTCGAACTCGGACTCGCATCCTGCCGAGTTCGTCCGGTTCGTCATCGGAGACTGAGATTGATATGCTGTTGTTGTTGAACATTTGACAATGGCGTTGATTGCGAGAATTGTGCAAGTAAAGATTGGAATTGGAAATGAAATTTGGGGAAATTAGGGATTTTCAGATTGAACTGATTCAAGTTTTGAGCTTCCTTTATTCTCCTGTGTCGTTTCAGCGTTAGAAAGTTGAGCCGACGGGATTGGGTCGGACATACAGTTTAATGTTTCATATTTTTGACATCTCCCTTGCCCAGCCAGATAGGAGAAGGGATCAATTAATTTTGGGTAAATTACATAAAAGTACCCAACCTTTAGGCCATCTCCAACCATACTAAACTAAAATTTCTACCCTTCAAAATATAATTATTTATGTATTACTCGGACTATCGTGATTTAATTTTCTGAACATTTTAACCTAAAACTTCCAAAATCCAAAACATTTTATAATTTCATAATCAATAAAATCATCTACTTCCACTTACATTATAGCAACATCAAGAGAAACATTGTATATTTGAACACATAAATACTTTTGCACGGTTATATTTCATCACCTCCACGATAGATCTCAAAACCAACCCACATTACCAATACACACGGTATCAAATCACAATTGGTATAAAAATTCTATCATCATGAATCTATGAAGCAAGAAGTAGAAGGTAAAAAGGAGAGGTGGAAAAAAAATGTTTGCATAAGTAAACAAATACATCTAAAGCGGCTGATAGCTAGGCAACACGCTCTTCACAATCAACGACAATATAGATGGTAAGATCTAATACTTATAAATGTGACAATTATTTAAAAAGTCGTATATAATAATTATTGACCTAAAATTAACATTAAATCAGATAATAATTGAGGAGTTCACAATATAAAAGTCATTGAGGGTAAAATAGGCATAACAAATATTTGAAAATTAGGAACAAGAAATATTGTGCTGTTGTAAACATGTGGAGCCCACAAAGAAATTAAGCAAATATCTATGGGGCCCACAAAGAAATTAAGCAAAAAAAAATTTGGAGGCTTCTTACCTGTAGACTCACGGATGCAGGTATCTCAGCCTATAAATAAAACCATCAGAAGAAGAAAAAGAGAAGAAGAAAAAAGGAAAAAAGAGAAGAGGAGAAAGAGAAGAGGAGGAAGAGAAGAAAGAAAGGAAGAGGGTGAGTGAGAAGAGAGAAAATTCAATAAGCCTCACATATTGTAAACACTATTGTAATCATATTATTATATAGTGAAAAGGTTACTGCTGCTGCTCTCCGAGGACGTAGGCATAGCCGAACCTCGTTAAATACTGTGTCTCGTCTACTTTACGTGCAGCTCAAAAAATTCGCACATATCTCAGGTTATTTTATAACACGTTATCAGCACGATAGTCTCTCCTTTTATTTCTGAAATTTTTCAACTCAACACTATGTGGTTATTTCTCTGTCTCCTCTATGTCATATGTCTACTCTCACTTTACTACTACAACGACATGCAAACTTTCCTTTTTGTGTTCTCACAATTTCTATGTTGCTTAATCCATGCTTGTTTAATTTACTTCTTTGTAACGTAATTTGTAATTATTTAATCAGTCCTGTTATTTTATGGTGGTGTAATTTTATTTTTACTCATCGCGTTGTAATACAAATTAACCTACTTTAAAGGGTGGTGCGGGATTATCGTCCACGCCTTTACTGTCATTTAAAGTATGGTGCGGCATTAACGTCCATACAACAATTTAATTTGTGAATTTACTTTACAGCAAATTAACCTACTTTAAAGGGTGGTGCGGGATTATCGTCCACTCCTTTACTGTCATTTAAAGTATGGTGCGGCATTAACGTCCATACAGCAATTTAATTTGTGAATTTACTTTACAGCAAATTAACCTACTTTAAAGGGTGGTGCGGAATTATCGTCCACGCATTTACTGTCATTTAAAATATGGTGCGGGATTAACGTCCATACAGCAAACAATTTAATTCATGACAATTTATTTTTATCATCAATTAATATACTTGAATAAAGAAATTCCTATTAATAAGTGGTTTAAATGTTCCAGATCTCGAACCTAAAGTTTTGGACAGCAAATTCATGACAATTTATTTTTATCATCTATTAATATACCTGAATAAAGAAATTCCTATTAATAAGTGGTTTAAATGTTCCAGATCTCGAACCTAAAGTTTTGGACAGCAAATTCATGACAATTTATTTTTATCATCAATTAATATACCTGAATAAAGAAATTCATATTAATAAGTGGTTTAAATATCTCAGATCTCAAGCCTAAAGTTTTGGATGGCAAATTTGGCAAAACTGGAGTTTGCTGCCTTGGACCTTTCCGGGGACAACTTTTTATCATGGGTCCTGGATGCCAAAATTCATCTCCGAGCCAATGGCCTCGGACAAACAATTGTAGATGAGAATAATGCTTCGCCTGAAGAGAATGCGAAGGCCATGATCTTTCTTCGCCGCCACATCCATGAAGCGCTGAAAAGCGAATATGTGGTGGTTGATGAACCGTTGGTTCTGTGGAAAGCTCTAGGTGAAAGATACGATCACCAGAAGACGATGACTCTTCCAAGAGCTAGATACGAATGGACCCACTTGAGATTTCAAGATTACAAGTCAGTGTCCGAGTATAACTCTGCTATGCACAGAATTACCTCATTAATGAGGCTATGTGGGAAAAATATATCTGAGGAGGATATGCTCGAAAAAACTCTGAGCACTTTTCATGCTTCAAATGTCCTCCTTCAGCAGCAATACAGACATAGCGGTTTCAAGAAGTACTCGGAACTTGTATCTTGCCTCTTGTTAGCTGAGCATAATAATGAGCTCTTATTAAAGAATCACCAATCTCGCCCAACGGGCTCAGCACCACTTCCTGAAATAAATGCTGCATCTCAGGAAGTGAATGCCACTTCATCTCGTGGTAATATCCACAAACGTGGGCGATGGGGCAAGCGTGGCCACTGGCAAGGAAATAAAAAAAATCGTGGTGCTCGTTCAGAGGGTTTAGGTCCAAGGAGTGGTCCATCCACGAACGGCAAAAATGCATCCCGTAATAAGGGAAAGGCACAGATGAGCCATGTGCCTAGAAATGTTGAAAGCCCTTGTCACAGATGTGGTGCAAAGGGACATTGGGTGCGCACATGTCGTACGCCCAGGCATTTGGCGGATCTTTATCAAGCTTCACTTAAGAATAGGAAAGTGGAGATAAATTACATTGATCATGCTCCGCCAGCCAAAGATGGCTCATCAGAAATATCACGTCAACTAAACAAGACGCATCTAGATGTTTCTGATTTTGTTACTAAAAGAGGGAATGAAGGTTATGAGTCCGAATTAGATTAAATTCCTTACTGTACTATTTGTATTTACTGTACTATTTGTATTAACTGTACTATTTGTATTAACTGAAGTGTTGTTTAAATTTCAATCCAATAAAAGTGGTAATGTTGTCTTCTTTATTGATTTCAACTTATTTTACTTATTTGGTGGTATGGATGTAAATTATGGATGCCCTCAAAACAAAGGCTATGGCAGAGATATTTGTCTCGCAGACAGCGCAACTACTCATACGATCCTTCAAGATCGGAAGTATTTCTCAAAATTAATGCTTACAAAAGCAAAGGTAACAACCATATCAGGTCCTGCAAATCTGATTGAAGGTTCAAGAAGAGCCCAAATTATGTTACCGAATGGAACAATACTGTCCATTCCAGATGCTTTGTATTCATCTAACTCTAGAAGGAATCTATTGAGTTTCAAAGATATACGTTTGAATGGCTACCATGTTGAAACAAAGAAAGAGGAAAACATGGAATATCTTTGTATTACCTCCAGTGATACCCAAAAGCGTATACTGGAGAAGCTTTGTGAGCTCTCATCGGGGTTGTATTACACAACCATACGGACAATTGAGGCACATAGTATCATGGACCAAGAGTCCACTGGCTCAAATGCTTTTAAGCTTTGGCATGACAGGTTGGGTCATCCTGGATCCACCATGATGCGCAGGATCATCACCAACTCTAAAGGACATCCCTTGTTGACTAAACACATTATGTTATCAAGTGACATCTTTTGCCAAGCTTGTTCACAAGGGAAGTTGGTGATCAGACCATCACAACCAAAGGTTGATGTTGAGTCTCCATCATTTTTGCAGAGAATTCAAGGGGACATTTGTGGACCTATTCATCCCCCATGTGGACCATTTCGGTACTTTATGGTCTTGGTGGGCGCATCTACCCGATGGTCACATGTTTGTCTTTTATCTACTCGGAATATGGCATTTGCTAGGCTTTTGGCTCAGATAATTAAATTACGAGCCCAATTCCCGGATTATCCCATTAAGTCAATCAGACTCGATAATGCTGGTGAATTTACATCTCAAACTTTTGATGACTACTGCATGTCACTAGGCATTGATATTGAACATCCTGTTCCCCATGTGCATACTCAAAATGGCTTGGCAGAAGCTTTAATTAAGCGCCTTCAATTGATAGCACGCACTTTGCTAATGAAAACAAAGTTGCCAATTTCTGCTTGGGGATATGCCATTTTACATGCAGCATCACTTGTGCGATTGAGGCCTGTTGCCAACAATCAATGTTCTCCAATACAACTCGTATTGGGAAATCAACCAAACATTTCACATTTAAAATTTTTTGGGTGTGCGGTATATGTGCCTATTGCACCACCGCAACGTACTAAGATGGGCCCTCAACGCAGATTGGGAATTTATGTTGGTTTTGATTCACCATCTATCATCAAATACTTGGAACCCCTGACGGGTGATATTTTTACCGCACGATTTGCGGATTGTGATTTTGATGAGACAATCTTCCCCCCATTAGGGGGAGAAAAATCTGTGTCTAAAGAACAAGGCAAACTCATTCCTGAAAAACGACATGAATTGTCATGGAATGTATCCACATTGTCTCATCTCGATCCTCATACTGCTCAATGCGAAAACGAAGTGAGAAGGATCGTTCACCTCCAAAGTATTGCAAATCAGATGCCGGATGCATTTAATGATGCAGCAAAGGTGACAAAATCTCATATCCCAGCTGCAAATGCACCAGCACGGATTGATGTCCATGATGGACAAAGCAATGTGCCAGCAAATGGTTCATCTGCTGCACGCCTAAAGCGTGGCAGACCACTAGGCTCAAAGGATTCAGTTCCTCGAAAAAGGAAGTTGATGGACAAAATGAATCCAAATGAAATAAATAGAGAGCCCACAATTCATAATTCAAATGCCCCCAAAGAGGGACAGGTACTTCTTGACAAGGAAAACATCATTGGTGAGACAAGTGCCCCTGGAGTGGCAACCGTACCTGAAAGTCAAGAAATCTCCATAAATTATACGTCCATTGATGAATTGTGGAGTAGAAATGAGATGATCATCGATGATATATTTGCATTCTCAGTGGCTGCTGAAATCATAAAAGATGATGATATTGAACCTTGCTCTATTAATGAATGTACACAGAGGCAAGATTGGCCTAAGTGGAAAGATGCAATCCAGGCAGAATTAAATTCTTTGGAAAAAAGGAGTGTTTTTGGACATATAATTCCAACTCCACCCAATGTGAACCCTGTAGGTTACAAGTGGGTATTTACAAGAAAGCGCAATGAGAAAAATGAGATCTCAAGGTATAAAGCGCGACTCGTTGCGCAAGGTTTTTCAAAAAGGCCTGGAATTGATTATATGGAAACGTACTCTCCAGTAATGGACACAATTACATTCCGTTACCTAATAAGTTTGGCGGTTTCAGAAAAACTTGAAATGAGACTCATGGATGTCATTACCGCATATTTGTATGGAGAATTGGATACATATATATACATGAAAGTTCCAGAAGGATTCAGGCTGCCTGAAGCAGCCAGAAATAAACCACGGGGCATGTTCTCAGTTAAATTGAGAAGATCATTATATGGGCTAAAACAATCCGGACGAATGTGGTACAATCGTCTCAGTAAGTATTTACTGAAGAA
>NC_047651.1:2087598-2108486 GCF_902201215.1 Prunus dulcis
CCCACTCATTATAGTCTGAGCGATTGGCTACAATACTCCTCCGTCAAGATTAATTTGTGATCTCAATGTAATACTTGTGACTAACTTATTAAGTACGGTTTAGAGCAAGCACTTAGAGCATCTCCAGCAGCCTCTTCAAAGGTTTTGGGACACTAAAATAAGTGAGCCACATTAACAAAACCTTCTCCAACATCTTTTTCAAACCCACTCACCAAATCTGGGACTCCTCCTTCCCTCCAATGCATTTGTTAAACTTTGGAACAACATAAGCTGTCTTGGAATGGTGAAAGCCTAAATGGAGTTGAGTGAAAAATAATGAATTATTATTTAAATATTGATTTGGTATTATTAAACCGAATTAAACAATAACGTTTGATTAAAAACAAAAAGAAAAGTCAAACATTGAATTAATTTAATTGAAGAAGTTGATGGTGTACAAAGCAGTAAAGTAGCAAATTTTACTTTTCAAATTGTTACGGACGTCAACAAACCACAATTTAAAGAATTTAGTTTGAAGAGACTATTAAAGATGTTCTTACCCTCAATATTCTATTCGAATCCCCTTTCTCCAATATCGATATATAGCAGAAAGACAAAAAAAGTTACCACATTTTTATTGCAAAAGAAATACGAAGAAGTGACCAACTATAATTTCCTTAAACGAAATTAGCTAAAATTGATTGAACAATCCGTGCCAGAAGCTCGTTTTGACTGAATCTATTTGACAAACCGTCCAAGCAAAATGCCAAAAGTAGGTTTATTGAGGGAAGGAATCTCTAACCACCCATCCTATACTATACATCATATGAATATTATCCATATCCCTTCAATATTCACTATGATAGCGAAAGACGCACTCCTTGCACGCCGACATTCAAGCATCAATCATTGCACCACAGCCTCATCCCTAGTTATCATCTCACCTCTTGTCTTCTGTCAATTTTATTCTTCCAAGAAAAAGTACAAGGGAAAAAGAAAGGAAAAAAAAAAAAAAAGAAGGCTTTTTCTCATCATTTTCAGGTAACAATTTTGTATGATTAATTTGGGATATTCAATAAATAAATAAAATAGCATGTTTACTTACAAGTAATGAAAATTATAAAAAAATGAATTGTTTTTATTCATGACTTTTCATGTATTTACTTATACATGCGAGTTTCACTTAAAATTCTTTAATCAAATATTCAAAGCAATGGAAATCGGATCCCTCCTAGTTGATTGATTTTTATTCCTTATTTATCCTATTCCGTTTCTTCTTATTCTAATTACTTATAAGTAAATATGTCATGGGTCTTTCTTAAAACATTTAATGGGAGCCACCACCTCCAACTTTAAAGTTAGTTTTGATGGCTAACGTGGTCTATTTTAGTGAAAAAGGGTATTAACGTGCAGACCACTAGCCACATGTTCGAATCCCCATGACATCTTGGTAGGGCCGGCTTTGAGATTTAAGGGGTCCTGTACAAAATTAGTAATATGATCTCCTAGAACAAAGTCTTGAACAAAAATATATAAAAAGAATTGGGGCATATATATTGATAACAAATTTAAAATTACTCATCAATATCTATATTTTTTATTATAAATATTATAAAGGATTATCAAACAAATAATTCAAGAAGGAACATAAAATTTCCTTTTGGATATGGATATACCATATATTGAGTTCTTTTTAAATGCGAATATCATATATTAAAATTAGAATAAATATATGACACAT
Source organism: Prunus dulcis (assembly GCF_902201215.1). Taxonomy (NCBI): domain Eukaryota; kingdom Viridiplantae; phylum Streptophyta; class Magnoliopsida; order Rosales; family Rosaceae; genus Prunus; species Prunus dulcis. The sequence goes on from NC_047651.1 coordinate 2,089,319, forward strand.
AATAATACAATAATATATTTTGTAAAACAAGAAGAAGAAAAAAATTGGGGCCATGTGCAAGGGCCCACTTGTACACCCTAAAGCCGCTTCTGCATCTTGATAGTGTGTATGCGTGCAAGAATCCCATTTTGTAATTTAAAATACCGTTTATATTTAAAATAAAATTAAAAAAATAAAAAAGTTTTGATGGTTCAGTAATCGTCAATTAGTTTTGTTATTCGCAATAATGATGGAACAATAAAAGTAGTATGAACAATATTCCAATTGGTTTCTCTTCAGCTTTGAATGCTGGGGATGGTTCTGAAACATGCCAAAAGATTTGAATTTTCTTCTCTTATTACTGCAGGCGATTCTCAGGTCCTACTTGGATGGAGTGTAACAAGACTAGCAATTTTCCCCATGGAGAATATTTTTTATTTTCTCAAACATTATGAGGCTTATATATAGCTCGAGTTTGGTCCGATTGGTCATGTCTATGGACAGGCAAATCTTATTGTAGATGAAGTTGCTAAGAAAGGGTATAATAGAGATAATATTTGCATTTGATATTGTAATTTTCTTAAAATTATGGCGTTAAAATCATTGTACCCAAGAAAGAATTTATGAATTCGATGGGGATCCTTGTATCATAAAAAAATGATAATTAAGATTCTTAATGATACAATATAATAAATGTTAATTCTTTGGCAATGCCATACTTGATGTCTAAAAGTTGAAATCCTCCTCTCACCTGTCAAAATTTCACATTGTAACTTGTGACAAATATGACAAATCAAATGAAATTAGACGTTGTAAAATAACTCACTAGTCTAGTGATTTGTAGCAATTGCATCTCTAATTAAGGTACTGGGTTCGAGTCTTAGCATCAGTATAGTGTGTGTAAGTTTAGTATATATTATTATTCCTCTAAATAAAAAAAAAATCCTAAAAAAATATATTAAAATGTTCTTGGAAAGTTTAAGTGCGGCTCACACTTGTTGTTTTGGATGATATAATGAATGCTTGTGGAAAGTTTAGTTCTTGAAATCTTTTTACAAATGATACAAAGTTCTTTTGCCTTTTGCCTTTTGCCTTTTGGCCGCGGATTCTTTCACGCGAGGTTTAGAACAAAAAGAATGCATTGACTTTTATAACTTTTGATCTACAACTGCTTGGGGTCACTTTGCATATTCTCTCTTAACTTAACCATCGGAGAGAAACAGTGTTATCCCCATTACTAGTAAGTTGTTTTTATAACCATTGAGATATGTTCTAAAAGTTAGTACTTTACCATTAGAAAAAAAAAACAAAATAAAAATAACAGGAGCAAGACATGAAGCTAGAGAACTTCTATGGTCTCCATTTCAAGTCCCACGGAGAAGGAATTAACTTCTTGTTCTGGTCATCATCTTGAAATGGACAAATTTTCAGGAGCGATGCAAATCATGACCAAAAATATGTCATAAAAATTTTTGTGAAGAAGGCGGATTTCCTTAGAAGCCGGCCCTGCACTAGCTAAGGCTTGTTTCGTTTGTCGGGTTGGATCATTTCATTTTATATAAATTAAAATGCATGTGTTAGTAAATGACCAAAGCACTCCCTAAACACAACTCACATGGCTTAAAATGACTGGTGACTGAGAACATACAAACTCTTCACAACCATCTGGTCCCTCTCTCTTGTCATATAAAACTGAGTGACCTCCCATAGCCTTTCCTGGAGATTTCTTAGAACAATCATTCCTTCTTTGCATCCAAACCCAAAAATCCAAGGCCTCTGATCTCTGTAATTCATATATCTCTTTTTCTCTCCTAAATTCATATGACTGTCAAAATGCAAAACAAGCCTTGTTTACTTCTTTTCTTAGTTCTCATTCTTTCTTGCTTCATAGCTCAAATCCTTGGGAACAAGCAATCACAAGCACTTGCTCAGCTTTACAAGTCCAAGTTGAAGGAAGGTGCGGGCATCGACACGAGCCAATTCAAGGCAATTCTTCACGACAATGGAGCCAAAATTCATCCTCAGGAGGGGTTGAAGGAGAAGGACAGGATTGATAGCTTGCCTGGACAACCCCATGTGAATTTCTCTCAGTATGGTGGGTATGTTACAGTGGATAAAGAAGCAGGTCGTGCACTCTTTTACTATTTTGTTGAGGCGGAGAAGGCTAAGGATTCCTCACGTCTTCTTCTATGGCTCAATGGAGGTAAATTACTTTCCTACTCTTGCAATGTAGTCAGCGTCAACAGCTCAATGATGCTGGTATAATTTGTCATTGCTAGGAAAATTCTGTGTGGTTGATTGTGATCTCCTCTTTGTCCGTGCATACATTCTTTCCTTTAATTCTATTGTTTTTAGTTTTTTGGGTATTTAAAGGGATGAAAATATATCCCATTAACCCACCAAGAGTGCCCAGTAGTTTGTCTGCCATTTGGGTAAGGTTCTGAGGTTCGGTTGGGTTTGCTCCCCAGTTTGAGTCAAGTCAGTTGCAACACCTGGTGATTAGCAGTAGGCTCAGTTCCGCGAGTAGGAATTAATTGAGGTGCTCATAAGCTGGCCCAGACACCTCATGGTATTTATAAAAAAAACAAATATATATATGTATATAAATATATATAAATCCCAACAAAATAAATGAAAATTTCACGATTCTAGTTTGGTACTAGCCACTCTAACCACTCTTTGTAGTGTACCACACGTTTGCATGATGGTTGCCAGTTTTCTTTGGCTGGAGGTGACCCAATATTGTATTCATCAATTATTGATAGTACCGAAAATAATAGTTCTTATTAACCAAAGGGTTAATAATCTATAGTTCTTATTCATCAATTGTGTCAATTATTATATAATGACTTTGGTCAAGCAACCACGGCATTGTGATCATGGCTCAAACACACATGGATCACTGTTAATCGTAATTTATGCTAGAATTTATATCCATCAATCGCTGACAATGATTCATGCACGACGGACAAACTGCCCTCCTTCGTATTTTCTTTAACAATAATTAATTACCATTACTCATTATTTTAAATATTTTTATTGTTAGAAACATTTCAACTTTCATTCACATTCTCCAGGTGGCTTCCTGCCGCCCTCTTTAATTTGCGGAATGGCCGGGCTAACAAATCCCAGAATTCACTCTTGTGGAGGATATCCCGGCGCTCAAGCTGTAGGTGTATATTTTTCAGTAGGGAAATATAAAAAAATTTAAAATTCAACGTTGAGAAATAAAGTTCTTGGTTGATAACGTGCAGCTCAATTATTTATCATTAATATAATGAATCTAATTTTTTTGGTAGAGAGAGAGACCCTGAAGAACTATAACTTCCTCTTGCATTAAGCTCTGTGAATTGGATCCAGTGACATTATCTATTAGTTTGATGGCAATTTAATAATTATATTACCTGTGTGTCTATAATTTAAACGTTGCAATGACTTAATGTCTTGACAGGACCTGGATGTTCTTCTCTTGGCTATGGAGCAATGCTAGAGCTTGGACCGTTCCGAATCCACAGCGATGGAAAAACACTTTACAGAAACAGATTTTCATGGAACTATGGTAAATCTAACACAGTTAAAAGGGACTAAAGTATGATTTTCGAAGTTTAAAGAAATTGATCCTTTTTTTTTTTTCCTTTTCCAGCTGCTAATGTTTTGTTCCTCGAGTCCCCTGCCGGGGTGGGATTTTCTTACTCAAATAAAACATCTGATTATGATGCCAGCGGGGATAGAATAACAGCTGCAGATAATTATGTGTTTTTGGTGAATTGGTTGGAGAGATTTCCAGAATACAAGGACAGAGAGTTTTATATTTCTGGTGAAAGCTATGCAGGGCATTATGTACCTCAACTTGCACACACTATTCTTTACCATAATAAGAGGGCTAACAAGACAATTATCAACCTCAAGGGCATAATGGTAACTCTCTCTCTCTCTCTCTCTCTCTCTCTCTCTCTCTCTCTCGTGAAGTAAAAATCTATTGCTAATAATAATTGGAATTTAGACTCTATTTGGTGCTATATTCTTGGATTCTTGGTAGTTAGTGAAAGTTGTAATTGTAAAAGTCTTGGGAAAATGCTCAGCATTGGTCCCGCTAGCATGTGGCCAAATGCGCACATTTGGTGGAGGAAAATACTTTCCTATTTGTCATCATGTATCTCTTTTACTCTTAGTTTCTCATAATTCTTGGTCTAGTCATTATCATTTCTGTTTTTTATTCCTGTGGTTGCACATGCTGTGGGCTGGCCCTTTGGTTCCTTTGGTTCGGGCCATGTGATCATGCCCATTGCCTACCTTTTGTTGGTATAAAATTTGCTTATTGTATATTGTAATGCAAGCATCAAGTCGAATATGCTTGAGTATAAATCCATAAATTGGGTAAAGAAACAAAAAAGTTCTACGTATTGGGAGGTGTGTATCGGGCTCATACAATATTGGGTAAGAAATCTACTATTGTTACGTCTCTAGTTTGATTCTCAAAATGAAACTCTCATGTCTAATATCAGAATATGGGAATGGAAGATGTTCATTTGCCGATTCTAAGAACACTAACAAATGATGGTCATTTAATGTCATTTTCTTTTATTCCCATGTTTGATTTGTGTAGTATTAAGAATAAAATAATGTTCTATTTCCGATAAATTTTTTTGGCCATTTATTTTTTACTTCTAATTGTCACCCTTCTTGGGTAAGTAAAAATTTATTTGGCGCATGATGCAGATTGGAAATGCAGTGATTAACGATGAAACTGATTCAAGAGGAATGTACGACTACTTAGCAAGCCACGCCGTCATTTCGGATCAAACTGCAAACAAAATCAACAAATATTGTGATTTTTCACCCAATGCCACAACGCAGCCTAAGGAGTGCACTGATGCCACTGATGCTGCCGCTAAGGATACCTATTACATTGACATTTACAATATCTATGCCTCCTCATGCGTTTCCTCCAACGTCACTGCAAAACCCAAAAAGGCTTCAGTGAGTTAAAAACAACGCCCTTAATTATATTACATGTAGATATTTAATCTCTGCTGTTTTCAAAACATTTTGTTGTGTTGAACTGCCGAGCTGCAGATATTCGAATTCGACCCGTGCAGCGAGTACTATGCTTATGCTTATTTGAACCGGCCAGACGTTCAACAAGCTCTCCATGCCAATGTCACTAAACTCACACATGACTGGGAACCATGCAGTGATGTTATCACAAACTGGAGCGATGGTGCATCGACCGTACTGCCCCTTTTAAAAGAGTTCCTGGCTAATGATGTTCGAGTGTGGATTTTTAGGTGAAATTTTGATACCCTTCTTCTTCTTCATCATATTAAACTTGCAATTTGCCTTTCTGGAGTTTCAGTATTTGAAATGTAAAGCTAATACCAGCTCATTCTTATCGAAATAATGAGTGCAGTGGAGACATAGATGCAAGGGTACCAGTCACTTCAACAAAATATTCTATTGAAAAGCTGAATCTTCCAATAAAGACTGAATGGCATGCTTGGTTTCTTGGTGGAGAGGTAGCTTCTCATTTCTCCATCTTTTTATTGTCTTTGGATTTTCAAAACCACTGGCGTTAATTATTTTGGATGTTTTATATATATATATATATATATATATATATTTGTCTTGTGCAACAGGTTGGTGGTTACACACAAGTGTATGAAGGAGAGCTAACATTTGCTACAGTGAGAGGGGCAGGGCACCAAGTGCCAAGCTATCAGCCTGCAAGAGGACTTTCCCTCATCAAGCACTTCCTTGATGGCACACCACTCCCTGATACTACAAGATATACCTAATTTCTTTAAATATTTCTAGCTATCAGAATGTCATTACCTTGTTACTAATTTTTTAGTCCACACAAGGTCACTTGATTTCTCGCTCTTCTAGTTGTAATTTATTTTCATTGATTAATAAAAGTTCATAACAATTGCTTTTTTAATTGAACCCCTACCCCCCTAAAGATTGTCTTGTAAGTTGTATAGTTAGTCCAAAATACCCAAACTATCTATAAGTGGCGGAGTCAGAAATTGATATTAGAGGGCTTGCGAAATATAAAATTTGAAAGGAATGAGAGCATAAACACTGCAAAGTTCTAGTGGAGCTTCTACGCATTATTTTTCTAAACCTATTAGTACGAAAATTGTATTGGCATTTCCTAGACTCTAGCATTGGTTGAAAATTAGTATGTGAGGAATTGTTACTGGATGTTTTGGCACAACTCATTCAATCCCATATTTCTAAGGCATGACTTGACTGATATGGGAAACTTGACAACAGGTAAATCATGACATAATCATGCATTCACAATATGATTTATAATTGAAGTTATTTTCAATGTCATTGTGATTTAAGTTAAAATATTAGTGGTTCCTATAGTGACGTCCACCATGCTCATCTCCTAATTAACTTGTTTTAGGAGATAATTGTTTCTTTATAAAAATGGATGTTTGGTGTCCTCACTAAGAGTCCATATTGAATCACAATTCATATTTATCATAAGATAGTATTTTATTTTATGTTTGGCTTCTTAATAAACACACCACATTGCATCAGGTTTTGTTAGGATCGTGGAATAAGGTTGAAAGTCTTTGTTGAATAGGATTCGTGGTCACGTAGGTTTCTCTTGGGTGAGAGAACCTGTTTTGAATAAAACCAAAGGGCTTTCTATGTATTAAACTTTTGATATATTGAATTTGTTTGAGAAAGCTGTTGTGGTTAATTTCTTCGGTAAGTCATCAAGTGCTTTCTCGTTGCTCGGTGATTTATCGAATCTTTTCATAATTCATATTGCATACATACGCATGTCGGTGACTCATACGGTTGAGGGCACCAAGAATGTTGTGGCGTTTATCCTTCGGTGAGCTTGAAACAATCGCGACCAATATTGCATTCATCATAAGAAGTTTCGAAGATTATCCCGTGAGAGAAGTTGAGTTACACAGAAGTCGGTAAACTTTATCTAGATTGAGTCTAGGATAAGTGTGTGGGTACTTCTTGTAATCTCAATTCTATAGTGGATTTGTTCTGGACCAAGAAATTTTACCACGTAAAATAAATATCTGCGTGTTTTTTTACTTTAAGATCTGCACATTTCAAGATTGCTAAAGAAAGGACATGCCACTTGGCTGGGGAAAAGAAAAGATTACTTACTGAATCAGACATGAAAGCTCGATCTGGGTCTTCAACTATGGGGGATTGCTGTCAAGGTGCTTATGGTTCCTTGTTGTCAGAGAGAGAGAGAGAGAGGACAATGATGACGCCGTAGCGGTAGTCATCGTCGTCGATTTGGTGAGGACAACAGGAGTGAGAGAGATCGAGAGAGAGAGGAGGCGAGTGTGAGTTAGGGCTGAGAGAGAGAGAGAGAGAGAGAGAGAGAGAGAGAGAGAGAGAGAGAGAGAGAGACGAATGGGAGTGAGTGAGTTAGGTTAGGTTATTTAGTGAGGATAATGATCCAGTGCAAGCAGACTCCGCATAAACTCTTCTCTGGGCCAATTAGACAATGACACATGGAAAATGCATATATAATTATATATTATGCAGTTTGGTTCAGGTCCACCGGTTTAAAATTTTTTAGACTCGAAGCCTAAATCGAAGTCAACGGTTCGGGTCAGGTTTAGTGTTTGACTTTTTTGGTTTGGTCAAAAAATCCTTCTTTTTCAATTTAGTTTGGTTTGGTCGATTCATTCAGTAAATCGGTTTTTATGCCCACCCCTGCTTAAAGTCACGAGTCCCACAATTTAATTTACATTCAATTATTAAATAAATAAATAAATATGGCTCATTTATGTACATGCCCCTTGTGGTTTCAAAGTTGTCTCAGATTCCACTTGTTCTTTGAAACGTCTCAAAATACCACATACACTTTTAATAACTGACTCACGTTACCTATTCCGTCAGCATTAAGAGACATTCCATTACGTGATGTGGCCCCCCTTCTTGGAGTATTTAGACGAACCAATTCAAATAATCTCCTTTTGTCCAAAGCCCAACTCACAATTTCCATATGTGCCATTTTGGTCTTCATCACCCTCCTCCTCTTTACCCTCTCAACCTTTGAACCCACAACCAAGCCTCACCCAGTCATCACAATAGCCTCCAGAAGATTCTCTCCCAAAAATCTCCAACCACCACCAACACATACTCCAAATTACTCATAAACCATTCATGTAATGGAACGTCTCTTAATACTGACAGAATAGGTAACGTGAGATAGTTATTAAAAGTGTAGGTGGTATTTTAAGATGTTTCAAAGAATATGTGGTATTCTTAGACAACTTTGAAAGCACAAGGAGCATGTACATAAATAATTTTTTAACACAATTAGAATAGCTTTGTACAAGAAATAATCTGATAAGCTTGAGCTTTACTTCTTGATCAGGCAAACTTCTAGAGTCCACTATGATTAGAAGACCACACTTTGTGAATTAAGACAATGAATTGTCTTACAATTAAGAGCTATGGACAAACATATAGAGTATACTTTAATTATTTGGGCATTACAAAATTGATTGAGCTCTATTTTTAGATGATTTGGCAAGATATATTTGGTCGATTCTTGCCAAGAATTTTGAGGTGCCAAAACGATGCGTAACGAATTGGAGTTACAATACTGTTTAGCCATCCCTCACCAACTCTTTTTTGTTTTTCCTATTAAAACAAATTCTGTTTTGCTTTTGTTTTGAATTTTCAATCATGCCAATTCTATAGGCATCAAAGCAATCCATGATTTCATGATGTTGACGTGAGTCTCCTAATTAATCAAGGAGATTTACTTCCTTGATTAATTAAGGGATTTACTTTCTAATTTTTTTATATAAATGATAAATCATTGTGCAATTAGGAGATACTTTCCTAATTCTTTACTGTATCTAATTCCTTGTAAGACCCTCATGTAAACTACTATATATACCTCCTTATGGAGAAGAATAAAAAAAACATAATACACTCAAACCATATTCATATTTTAGCATGGTATCAGAGCTAGGTTCTCCTATGACCTGTGCTTGCGCTATTCTTGAAATTTAAGTGCTCTCCTCCCCTCATCTTCAAGGGGGGAGGGGGAGTGAAAATGATATGTTTATTGACATATCCCCATTATCTTGACGTATTCCAATGAAGATACTGCATATTTCTTTACTCTGATGACCCCTTCTCTTCAGGGGGAGAGGGGGAGTGAAGAGAAGTTGTTTTATCTCTAAACCCTTATCTCAAATTCCTCATATTCAAATCCAAAACCCTAAATCAAATTCCTCATAATTTTCCCCAAATCCAAATCCATCAAATCTAAAGTCCTCAAATCCTCTTATCCAAATCCCTAAACACATACCCTCAAATCTTATACACGTACCTCTTAACTCCAGTTCCTACATCAAATTCATACATCAAATTCCTCACCTTCTCATTTCATATCTTACTTCCGCTGTGATGTCAGGAACCCCTACGATTCTCCATCTTATTGCAGACTCACAGAAGCTTGCAGTCACTCATGCTGACCCGGCTACGCGGACTCCTACTTCTATCACCACCACCAAAGGTTATACTTTTCATACATCCTCCAAGACCAGATATTGCATATGTTGTGAGTGTGGTTAGTCAGTTTATGCATTCACCCAATGTGTCCTATAGGAATGCAGTTGATCGAATCTTAAGATATTTAAAGTCAGCACCTAGGAAATGATTAATGTTCTAAAAAAAAATAGAGATCTCGAAGTTGTTGGATATACAAATGCTGATTGGGCTGGCTCCATTACTGATAGACGCTCTACTTCATATTACTTTACATTCGTGGGAGGTAACCTAGTCACTTAGCGGAGTAAAAAGCAAAATGCGATTTCTCGGTCTAGTGCAGAAGCAGAGTATCGAGGAATGGCTCACGGAGTTTGTGAATTAATGTGGATCAAAAGACTCTTGACAGAATTGGGCTTCAAGCCAGAAAAGCCAATGGAGTTGCATTGTGACAACAAGTCAGCTATCGATATTGCCCATAATCCAGTTCAGCATGATCGAACCAAACATGTTGAGGTGGATTGGATAGACATTTTATCAAAGAAAAAAAATTGAGAAAAAGATCATCCGCCTACCATTCGTAAAATCAGAAGATCAACTGGCAGATATCTTAACCAAAGCTATTTGTAGAAGAGTATTTCATGACTCACTTACTAAGTTGGGCATTGGTGATATATATGCACCAACTTGAGGAGGAGTGTTGACGTGAGTCTCTTAATTAATCAAGGAGATTTACTTCCTTGATTAATTAAGGGATTTACTTTCATATTTTTTATATAAATGATAAATCATTGTACAATTATGAGATACTTTCCTAATTCTTTACTGTATCTAATTCCTTGTAAGACCCTCATGTAAACTACTATATATACCTCCTTATGGAGAAGAATAAAAAAAACCTAATACATTCAAACCATATTCATATATTTTGTCACGTTAAACTTTTTGTGTATTTCCTCAGTTCTAGCCAAGAGAGTTCGTGGCTATGCTTCTGAAAAGTAGAATATATGTTCGCTTCCTAGAGCTTTTATCAATAGTGCTTTTGGGAGAATTATGTGTCAGTATTATGCATTGCAACTCATTTTCATTTATTTTTAATTAAAGATGCAAAACGAGAGAATAATTTTCGCATATATTGTACATTGTAATAAAATTATGGAATATCTTATCACAATCTAATTGTGACTGACTTACTAGCAAGCACTCGAGGTATTCTATTCAACTTAACTTTATATGACTACATTACAATAACAAAGTTGTAGCTTATTGTTATTGGGGACCTTCGAAAAAAGAGAGCATAATTACATTATCTAATTGTCAAATGCTACAATCATTCAACAAAATCATGAGAGAACTAGATTAAACAAGAAAAAGGATCATCCCAACAAATTGCATAAGAAAAAATCCTCAAAATTTAACACCCAAACCCTAAATCATAAAAACTTAACAGTAACAATTAAAATTTAAAATTGAATAAAAAGAAAGAGAGAAACTAACTAAGATTGAAGAAGCCACCGAAGAGAGGTTGATAGAATTTTGGAGGAAGAGAGCTACTTCTTCTAAGCTCACGAAGTTCAATTTATGGAGTTATGGGTGGCTAGAAAAGAAAAAAAAAAAAAGTAGTGATGGTTCATACCTGGGCTTATTTCTACATGGAGATGTGGGCTTAATTCTACATAGAGGGGTGGGCTATTATTTGATTTACCAAGGCTGGTCCTGCACCACTAGGCCTATTCTCCAAAATTAGCAATGGGTTGAAGCCGTTTTGTAAATCCGCCCTTTACTACAATACTCGTACGTCAACAAACCACAATTTGAAGAGTTTAGTTTGAGGACTATTGAATTCCCTTTCTCCAATATCGATGTATAGAAGAAAGAAAAAAAAAGTTACCTTATTTTTATTGGAAAAGAAATGCGAAGAAGTACCCCAGCTACAATTTTCTAAAACGAAATTAGCTAAAATTGATTGAACAATCCATGCCAAAAGCTCGTTTTGACTAAATCTATTTGACAAATCATCCAAGAAAAATGCCTAAAGTAGGTTTATTGATGGAAGGAACTCAAAATAATTAGGGTTTAAACTGATATGTTTATTCTTCTCTCAATGAGGAATATATATACTACATACAGAGTGGTTACAAATAGGGAATATATATAAAATCTCCTAATTCTCCTCAAATTAGATAATTATAATAAAATATAAATACTATTCCTAACAGGAACGTGGACTCATGCCAACACTACTCCTCAAGTTGGTGCATAAATATCAGTAATGCCCAACATGTCAAGTGAGTCTTCAAATCGGCGCTTTGACACGGCATGGGTCAACATATCTGCAAGCTGCTCTGAAGAAAGGCCAAAAGGTATAGAAATTAACTTATGCTCCAACTTCTCCTTAATGAAATGCCAATCAACTTCTACATGCTTAGTTCAATCATGTTGCACCAGATTGTTAGCAATTTCAAATGCAGACTTATTATCTCAGTGGAGCTTTGTAGCAACATTCAGTCTAAACCCAATTTCAGCAAGTAACAACTTTAACCACAGTATTTCACAAACCCCTTGGGCAATCCATCTGTACTCAGACTCTGCAGAGGACCGAGACACAACGTTTTGCTTCTTGCTACGCCATGTAACTAGGTTACCACTAACAAAGGTGAAGTAACCTGATGTAGAACGTCTATATGTAATATTCCATGCATAATCTACTTCAGTGTAACCTTCTAGATCCAAGTGACCATCTTTCTTAAATAACAAACCTCTCCCAGGAGTAGACTTTAAGTAACTTAGAATACGCATCACAGCAGCCATATGATCATCACTAGGTGAATGCATAAATTGGCTAGCAATGGTTACAACAAAGGCAATATCAAGGCGTGTCAATGATAAATAAATCAATCTCCCAACCAATCTTTGGTATCTTTCTTTGTTAGTTGGGACCTGATCCACATAAACACCAATTTTATGATTCTCAACAATAGGTGTATCAGCTGGTTTATAGTCAAGTATTCCAATATCTGCTAGTAGATCCATGACATACTTCCTTTGTGAAAGAAATAAACCATGTGTAGATCGAGTGACTTCCACTCCTAGAAAGTATTACAGATTGCCCAAATCTTTCATCTTAAATTCATATGTTAAACGTTTTGGCAGTTCCTCGATTTATACAGTATCATTACCAGTCACAATCATGTCATCAACGTAAATAATCAACAAATTTACCTTACCAGCCCTATGTTTAATGAATAGAGTATGATCAGTATAGGCCTGTTGGTAACCAAACTTCTTCATAGCATTAGTAAATCTACCAAACCATGCCCGAGGAGACTGCTTTAACCTATACATCACCTTTTTAAATTTGCACACGTTCCCCGTTTCACCGATAACCTTACACCCTGGTGGAAGACTCATGTACACTTCTTCTTCTAGTTCACCATGTAAGAATGCATTTTTTACATCAAATTGCTTCAGGGTCCAATCCAAGTTTATTGCTAAGGACAACAAAACTCTGACAGTATTCATCTTAGCCACAAGTTCAGCTAGTGTAGCAGGTTCGACTGGTGTAGCAGGTTCGGCAGGTTCGACCAGTGTATCAAACTATCCAATATTACTTTCCCTTGTAAATCTAGCCACTTATGTCCTTCACTACTAGTCTCCCCTTGAAGGACATGATTGGGTGTATCAGAGAAGAACATTTCATTCTTAATAAAGGTAACATCTATAGAGACATAAAGACGTCGGGTTGCACGATGATAGCATCGGTAACCTTTTTGATGAGTAGAGAAACCGAGAAAAACACAGCGGAGAGCACATGGGTCCTGCTTACTCCTCTTATTCTGATGGAGGTGAACATAGATGACACAACCAAACACCTTTGGAGATAAAGTTAGCATAGAAGAGGCAGAGATATGATGGGTCAGTACTTGCATAGGAGTTTGGAAATCCAAAACTCGTGAAGGTAGACGATTCAAGAGATAGACTGCATAGGTAACAGCATCCATCCAAAGAAGCAGCAGAGCACAGGCAACAGCAAGGATCTACCCATTTTTACGTTTAGCAACCCCATTATGTTATGGTGTTTGAGGGCAAGTAGTTTCATGGAGCACACCCTTAGTGTGAAAAAAATGGGATAACGCCGAATTAACAAATTCTCCACCATTATTAGATTGAAAAACCTTGATTGGGAGCATAAATTGAGTATGAATCATCTTATAGAAACGCTGAAAAATTTCGACCACATCACTTTTATTTTTCATCCCATATAACCATAACATACAAGTGTAATCATCCACAAAGAACACAAACCAACGAACTCCCAAGGCTGTAGAAACAAGGGAAGGTCCCCAAGCATCAAAATGAACTAAATCAAATGGCATAAACCGTTTATTACAACTTAGAGGGTAGGATACTCGAGGACTCTTAGCTAAAATACAAGTCTGACATTGGAAAGCAGACTAGTTGGCACCACTAAATAATGCAGGAAACAAATGTCGTAAATATCCAAAGGAGGCATGACCAAATCTGCAATGTAGCAACCAAATTTGGTGATGCTGGGAAGTTTCGGCGCTACCAGCATGAAGAACCTGACTAGTTGCCACATCATCCACATAATAAAGCCCCCTATTTTTAGTACCACGACCAAAGATCTCTCGAGTCTGGATATCCTGTAGTAGACAAAAGACGGATACATCAGTACAATGCAATTTAACTACTGAGTAACTTACGGTACAGATAATAAATTGCTAGACAAAGATGAAACCAATAACACTTGTCTAATGGTAAATCAGGTGTCAAGAGTACAGAACCATCCCACGTGACAGGAGAAATAGCATTATTAGCAGTCAGAGCATGATTAGTGAGGCAGAAGAGTAGTAGAGAATAAAGCATAAGTATACGTCATATGGTCAGTAACTCTTGAATCAATAATCCAACCTATATTTCTGGTATCATGGGCATGGAAATCCTTGCCAAATTTACCTGGAGAAAGAAGTGTTGGAGTGCTTGAAACCACAGTCAAAGTCGGAGGAGAGTAGCAGTAAGGTGGCCGTGCCCAGTGGTGATGTCAGCCACAGAAGTGAGGGCAACAACCACATGAGCTTTGCTGTCCAGTTGTTCCCTTTTTAAACATCTCCGCTCCTTCTCCTAATCTGGTACCCCATGCAATGCCCAGCGTGTGTCGATAGTATGTCTCTTTTGACAAGACCCACCCCGAATTCCTCGGGATTCAGGACGAATCCTGTGGAAATTTTGGACATCTCACCGATGCCGGGCCCACTTACTAAAGACCGAGACTTTCTACCAAAATTTTGGAAGTCTCCCCTGTAAATTGAACATTTTCCAATATTTTAACATGCACAAAATTCACAATTTAATATCCCAACAGGCAGCATGCACCAATCACATAATCGGCCTCCGGCCCTCACATAATTGGAAACAGAACCGCCAACAATGTTCTTAAATCAAAATAATGCATTAAACAATGCAGATAATAAACTCAAACTTATTTATAAATGCCCACTGCAAATAACATAAATTAACTTCCCGAATTTTTAGCATGCATCAACTACCATATATGAATTATCACCAATAGTCCCAGGGGCCTCGGCCCATTATACCACATAATTAAACCTAAAAACAACATTTATTTCGAAATGGACCTCAGATAGGTCGGGACCACATACAATATCCAATAGAATACATTCAGACAACCCTTCCTTAGCCAAACGAGAGTATGAACAAATATTTAATCGCACCTCAGTTTCAACCGAGTTTCAGGACCAACCGAGTTTCCTCTGTAAATTGAACATTTCCCAAAATTTATACGTGTCAACAAACATTTATATATCCCAATCATTCAGCATGTGTAAATTATATTCAAGCAAATCAGGCATCATATTATTCTGGCCTCAGGCCGCAACAATTCAAATAAATACATCTGCTAATAAAATTCATCTCAACTTTCAAAACAACAACAATACACTGGCAATCTCAAACATTCTAACTCGTGGCTGCACCTTGTAACTATAGGCTGCCTACGTACCCTTACTTTGGGATCAAGCCACACGTAGTTCTTTAATTGCAAAACCACTTTAGTTCTCAAGTTTCATCTCAGCTTTCTGTTTCAAGCTTCCTGGCATTTCTCACATGGCAATATACAATCAAACGAAGAAATAAAAACATTTATATCAAGTAACCATGCTTGGAAAGCCATAACCATCAATTCTTCGTGACACCAATGGTGACACGTCCTATCCAGTAATCGTTGCTGGACTCAGGAGACATCTGGTCAACCTGATCCGCAAATCTCGCTCCCACAGTCAGGATATCTCTAAGACTTGTGGGGCAAAATATGCTAGAAAGACTTAAGTTATTTAATACCATATCCAATAATAAAAAGATAAAGGCAAACAACTTAAATAAAATAAAATAAGATAAATTAAAGCAAAATGGATTAAAATAAAATAAACAAGTTCCGAATACCCTTGTATCGAACTCACGTAAGGTTCATAAGTAAACATATATATATATAATTCCATCTATTACTTGTAAAACAAACATGACGCTTAGGAAAATAATGGTAACAGTATAAAATCCTCAATTTAGTTTAAAAGCATCTCAAAACTTAAATTATCTCCACCTATTCGTACCCCCATTTCTGATCCGCCAATTCTGTATATGCCGTCAATTCCATATATCCGTCAATTCCATTAATAATCCGTCAATTCCAATGTTAGTCCATCAATTCCATCCTCGCAGGTCTCAGAGATAACACTTTAATCTGAGCCGCAATCCTCGCAGGCCTCAGAGACACCAAGTCCATCCGAGCTGCATTCCTTGCAGGCCTCAGGGGACCATTAGTCAGCCTGAGCCGCAATCCTTGCAGCCTTCGGAGATACTAGATCAGCTGAGCCTCAATCCTCGCACCACACGGTTCAGACGTCCCCGAAACTCGTGGAGCATTATCATAAATAACAAACTGTCTCAAGGTAACTAGGGGGTACCCTCGCGGTGGGTTTGAAAACCATAATACATCATTTATATAAACTTTCAATAACTTGGTTCTCAACTAAACTTAAAATATATATATATATGCCAAAATCTGATAAAAATCAAAAACTATAATTCTTCCTTTTCAACCACTGAATATATGTATCAATTACTTAGCTAGTTTGTTAACCATATCGATCTCTGACTAACATATCATTCCAATATTATATTTATAATCTTACAACACAGTTAACCATATGAATATATAAGTAGGTGATAAATAAACAGATAATTAAATACTCATCCTGAATTCACATAAATTCAAGAAATTAAGGCCATAAATAAACCAATTGAACACTCGCACGCACATGAACTTTCTAAAAGTTTGAACATATTCTATGGAGCTCATCCTCAATATTTTATCCAAAGTCCTGGCACTGGGCTTCTAGAAGTGCGTGCATTGAATTGAAGGTCATTCTCCGGCCTATGTAAGCTTTTCCAATGATTAGAACGGTCTAAAAGCGCCTCGGGACTCAAAAAGTGATAAGTCCAAAAAAGTCAACTCAGGACCCGTGGGGTCCACAACCTCAAAATTATGATCCGAGAGTTCCTAGAGATTCTAACTATTCATGATCGCATGATAGAACGGTTACTGTAAACCAAGCCCTAGGGTTGGCCTTTTTGGAGTATCCGGGACTCCGATTCACAATCCTAAATTGCATAGATCAACATATAAGAAATTGACTGCGATCCAACGGTTCAAACGTATCAAACCCGGAAATCACCCAATATGTGAGATCCGTTCGAGGTTCAAATGTTGTCCGAATTGAGATCCGCGAATTCCTACCCGCTCGTGAAAACATAAGGATAATTTTAGAACATGATGTTGGACCACCACCCTGCCCATGCACCTCCACACGCACCAACAGCGCGTGGGTATCTAGAGTAAACTCCGGGGGCCGGAAAAACTCCAAACCGTTGGCCAAGATTCCTGCCCTAGGTCCAGGACATCAATGAGAGTCACTTTTGTTCTTGGACCAATTCCAAAAACTAACCGGAACTAGCCGAAACCGTCGGCGTAATATGGGTATATGGGACAATCTGTGAAACTTCAATATCTACATAAATGGATAGAGCACGAAGAGTAGATGAAGTTTCATACTTACTCGACAGATTCCGTGGCCGGGATCGCATGGAGAATGCAAAAATACCTACGGAAAAAGCCTAACCATTTCTTAGCTTCGATTCGAGCTCATCATTAGCCAATTGGATCGGGTCTTAAGTGGGTTTTATAGAGGAGGACGAGATGAACACTTTTCTTGAAGGCGGCATGGCCATCTGGTGAACGATAATGTAGATTTTGTGGCTTGGAAGTCAAACAATCACAATTGCTACAGTGATTGTCGAAAAACAAAGAAGAAGAAAAACGGCTGAAGAAAAATGGAGGAAGAAGGAGAGAAAAATACAAAGAGTTCGGGTACTGTAGCAATAAGAAATTTTAAAATTTCATTTACGTCATTTATGTTTCTTGACCTTTCCTCCTTTGTTACGACTCGAAATTGGGCCTGCCACATGTCTACGAACTCATATTGTCGAGCTCTACATGATGGTATCACCTAAATCCCCAAATTCATCCCCAGTCAAAAAGTCAACTTTAAACCTAATAAAATATTCTAGGGGTATAATTGTCTTTAATTAGAATAAATTATTAATTAAAAATTAATTAAAGACCGGGTTGTTACATACAATCAATGACAACAATACAAAATAGTAAATTATAGAATTATTCCTTTCCCTTTTAATTTAAATCACAACACACCAGACAGTATTCTTTTTAAGCATCAATCTTTCCCCGATATAGTTAACTAATCCCTTTTTCCTCTCCTTGTTCGTTTACCACACGCCAGAACTCTCCAACGCTACTTGTGATAATCCATAACAAATCATAGGGTCTCACACGCCGGAAATTCCAACGCCACGTATGGGAAGTGTCTCACACGCCGGAAATTCCACCGCCACGTGTGAGACCTAATAATCACATTATCTTCTCATACGCCAGAAATTCCAGCGCCACGTATGGAAAGTGTCTCACACGCCGGAAATTTCAACGCCATGTATGAGACCTAATAATCACCTTATCTTCCCATACTTTAGAAATTCTAATGCCACGTATGGGAAGTGTCTAACACGCCGAAAATTCCAACCCCACGTATAAGAAGTATGTACTTTTACATAATGTAATCATATAACTTTCCACAATAAATCGTAATATCTAATTCCCGATTTCCCCCAAAAATTCATCCAAGACTTAATCACAAATAACTTGACCCTTTACATAACTCATCGTCAAATAATTCAAACCTTCAAATAACAATATAACATCTGAAAATCCCTCAGTTTAAAACAATAAATTAATCTCATAATCCCACATAATCCCATAACCCAAATAACGGTCAAGACTTGTCAATAGGGTCGTTTAATCCTCCTAGAAAGGTGAAACTACCTCAGAAGACTCACGGTCAATCATGGGTCAAACTATCCAAACTTGGTCAAACGGGCCCCCAAGGCCCATGACCTCCAAATTTTGATCCGAAAGTTCCTAAGGGTTCTACAAGGTTTAGGATATACGTCCTGCAAGTTTGGTCCCGATCAAAAGGTCGGATCGCTCGCGATCGCACGATCGAACCGTTATTGTAAA
>NC_047651.1:2118798-2171381 GCF_902201215.1 Prunus dulcis
ATTTCAACGTCAACAACATAAATACATACGTCGTAAATAATGACACAGACAGCTATATCTACGTCATCTTTTTTAGACAAATCGAAGGGGAAAACTTATTTCACGACGGTCGTTTGTAAATAAGAGACGTAGTAGTTTTCAATAACGTCGTCTTCTCATGTATTTAAAGATGTCATATTTTTTCTTGTCGTGAAAATTATATTTAACGGCGTAGTGGTTTAGTTATCGTCGTTGTATGTCTATCTTGCGGCCTTGTTCTTCTAATATTTTTCATATTTTTCCTTTTTAACGACGGTGATTTGTTTGTGTTGGTCGTCTATTCTCATCCTCGACTATTTTTTAAAACTTATGCTGACTAAACACGTCTATTTTTATTTTTTTTCGACGTTGTTTTATTTAACAACGTCTAATATTTATCGTCGTTGCTTGTTTCTGAAAATAGGACGTACAAATTTTGTAATACAACTCTCATATATTAGTAACCGACGTTGTTTGTTTTTTCAACGTTTATTATATAAATACATACGTCGTAAATAATGACACCGACAACTATTTCCACGTCATCTTTTATAGAAAAATCGAAGTGGAAAATGTATTATACGACGGCTGTTTTTATCTAGGTGACGTAGTAGGAATAAATAACGTCGTCTTCTAATGTCCTTAAAGACGTCATATTTTTTGTTGTCGTGAAAATGATATTTAACGGCGTATTATTTTAATTTTAGTCGTTGTATGTCTATTTTGCGGCCTTGTTCTGTTAATATGTGTCATATTTTTCCTTTTTAACGACGGTTTGTTTAGAGAGTTGGTCGTATATTCTCATCCCCGACTGCTTTTTTTGATCTTTTTGCAGTAAAAAGACGTCGTTTTTTATTTGTTGATGACGTTGTATATTTTAACAACGACGGTGATTTAGCGTCGTGGTTTATTAGGGAAAAAATGACGGTGGATTCCACGACCGCTGAAAAACTGAATACACGACGGTGATTTACCGTCGTCTTTTTGCTTTTTTGTAGTAGTGTTTGTTACTCATTTCCTTTGTCAGATTGGATCATTTCATTTTATATAAATTAAAATGCATGTGTTAGTAAATTACCAAAGCACTCCCTAAACACAACTCACATGGCATAACATGACGGGTGACTAAGAACATTCAAAGTCTTCACAACCATCTGGTCCCTCTGTCTTGTGATATAAGACTGAGTGACCTCTCATAGCCTTTCGTGGAGATTTCTTAGAACAATCATTCCTTCTTTGCATCCAAACCTAAAAATCCAAAGCCTCTGATCTCCCTAATTCATATTTCTCTTTTTCTCTCCTTAATTCATATGACTGTCAAAATGCAAAACAAGACTTGTTTACTTCTTTTCTTAGTTCTCATTCTTTCTTGCTTCATAGGTCAAATCCTTGGGAACAAGCAATCACAAGCACTTGCTGAACTTTACAAGTCCAAGTTGAAGGAATGCTCGGGCATCGACATGAGCCAATTCGAGGCAATTCTTCACGCCAATGGAACCAAAATTCATCCTCAGGAGGGGTTGAAGGAGAAGGACAGGATTGATATCTTGCCTGGACAACCCCATGTGAATTTCTCTCAGTATGGTGGGTATGTTACGGTGGATAAAGAAGCAGGTCGTGCATTCTTTTACTATTTTGCTGAAGCAGAGAAGGCTAAGGATTCCTCACCTCTTCTTCTATGGCTCAATGGAGGTAAATTACTTTCCTACTCTTGCAATGTAGTCAACGTCACCAGCTCAATGATGCTGGTATAATTTGTCGCTGCTTGGAAAATTATGTGTGGTTGATTGTGATTTCCTCTTTGACCATGCATACATTCTTTCCTTTAATTCTATTGGTTTTAGTTTTTTGGGTATTTAAAGGGATGAAAATACATCCCATTAAAATGCGAACAAAATAAATGAATCTCTGTTAATTGTAATTTACGCTAGAATTTGCATCCATCAATCGCTGACAATGATTCATGCACGACGGACAAACTTCCCTCCTTTCATATTTTCTTTAACAATAATTAATTACCATTACTCATTATTTAAATTTGTCATTGTTAGAAACATTTCAACTTTCATTCACATTCCCCAGGTGGCTTCCTGCCTTCCTCTTTAATTTGAGGAATGGCTGGAATAACAAATCCCAGAATTCACTCTTGCGGATGACATCCCGGCGCTCAAGCTGTAGCTGTATATTTTTCAGCAGGGAAATATACAAAAATTTAAAATTCAACGTTGAGAAAGTTCTTGGTTGATAATATGCAGCTCAATTATTTATCATTAATATAATGAATCTACCTTTTTTGGTAGAGAGGGAGTGTGTGAAGACTGTAACTTCCAGTGACATTATCTATTAGTTTGATGGCAATTTAATAATTATATTACCTGTATGTCTATAATTTAAACGTTGCAATGACTTAATGTCTTCACAGGACCTGGATGTTCTTCTCTTGCCTACGGAGCAATGCTAGAGCTTGGACCGTTCCGAATCCACAGCGATGGAAAAACACTTTACCAAAACAGATTTTCATGGAACTATGGTAAATCTAACACAATTAAAAGGGACTAAAGTATGATTTTCAATGCTTAAAGAAATTGATCTTCTTCTTTTTTTCTTTTTTCTTTTTTGTATTTTTTTCAGCTGCTAATGTTTTGTTCCTTGAGTCCCCTGCCGGGGTGGGATTTTCTTACTCGAATAAAACATCTGATTATGATGCCAACGGGGATAGAAGAACAGCTGCAGATAATTATGTGTTTTTGGTGAATTGGTTGGAGAGATTTCCAGAACACAAGGACAGAGAGTTCTATATTTCTGGTGAAAGCTATGCAGGGCATTATGTACCTCAACTTGCACACACTATTCTTTACCATAATAAGAGGGCTAACAAGACAATTATCAACCTCAAGGGCATAATGGTAACTCTCTCTCTCTCTCTCTCTCTCTCTCTCTCTCTCTCTCTCTCTCTCTATTGTGAAGTAAAAATCTATTGCTAATAAATATTGGAATTTAGACTCTATTTGGTACCATGTTCTTGGATTCTTGGTAGTTAGTGTGTAATAACCGATCTTAAATTAATATTTAATTGTTAGAGTATTCAAATAAAAGACAATTTTACCTACAAAATATTTTAATGGGTTTAAAAATTGACTTTTTATTTGAGACAGAATTTGGAGATTGTAGTAGTATCGTTGCGTAGAGCATATCGAGATGAGTCCGTGGACATGTAGTGGGCTCAAATCAGAGTTATAACAAAGAAATTATGATATACGGAAGCCCAATGGCATAACCGTAAATATTTTTGGAAGTTATTTTTTTAAGAGTGGTGATTTTCCCACTCCAATTTTATCCACTTACACTCCATTTTATAACTAAAAAAATGAGTGTAAGTGGATAAAATTGGAGTGGGGAAATCATTTAAAACCCATATTTTTTTTTTCTTTTCTCCCTCAATTCTCTCTCTCACGACCAAAATAGCCACCAATCTTTGGCCGGTGACATCTCCTCCCTCCAGCCAACGTAGGCACGAGACCACTTGCGTTAGAACTGCCTCAACCTCCTCCACCTGTTCCACCCCTTCTCCGACGAGCCTAGCTACTCCTTTGCTGACTGTAGCTCGATAAATTTCCAATTTTTGTCAAAACTTTCCGTCGTTGTTTCTGACGATTCCGGCTACCAAAATTGTCAATTCATGTATGCTTTTTCATCCTCTCAATGTGTTCTAGTTGATGGGTGGGTTGATTAGGATTGATTTTTGCCTTTTGGAACACGTTTTATCGCTTACATTTTCAGCCAATTTTCGGCTCTTAAGTCCGGGCATCTCCGGCCACTTTTTGGCCACGGTCCAAGAACAAAAATTGCTCCACTCATTGTCCAGGTCACGTAGGTATAGGTCTCGACCAGTGGTGTAGAGGCTTTTCGGTCGTCAAAATTTCTTTGGGCACCACACCCTGTTGAAGCTTGTGGTTGCGCGTGGGCACTATTTGGGTGACCCTTTTGGTCCTAAAATAATCCCCATGTCGTCCTGAGCACTACGGTATGCTCAGATTTCAATTTGGTTATCGTTTGACTGTCAATCGGATATCTCATATTGAGCGTTATCGTAGTTCGATATGCTCGGACAGTTGGATAGACTTCATTTTCAAATATGTTAATCTAGGAATTTCTAGGATTATGTGGGAATTCGTGAATTGTGAATCAGAGTCCCGAATACTCTGATTCAATAATTCAAAATTTAGGATAAACAATAACCGTCTGATAATGCGATCGCAAGCGATCCGACTACTTGATAGAGATTAAACTTGCATAACGTGTTTAGTAGACTTGGTTTAACTTGTAGGAACTTTCAGATCAAAAATCGGAGGTCGTGGGCCCTGCAGGCCCATTGACCATTATGGGAAGTTTGATCCCTTGGATGACCGAGAGTCTTCCGAGGTGGTTTCATCCTTCAAGAAGTTCAAGAACGATATTATTAATGCTTGACTATTATGTGATTTATTTTGATTATTTTTGGATTATGAGATTATGTTATAGTATTAGTGGCGGATTTTGATGGAGTCTCGCTTTGGTATTCCCGGGTGTTATTTTGGTATTCGAATGCAATATTGGAAGTTATGGGATCTCTAGGGTATATATTTATTATTATTATGATTATTATTAAAGTATATGACTGAGTGATATTGGATTATTTAAATATTTGTGAGTTACTATGTAATCGCTTATACTTTCTAAGAATATTATATTATGTTTGATTGTGTAAAGTTGGGAACGGCTTATTAATCGGATTTTGGACGTGACTAGTAAATTAATTAAATATCTAAGTATATGTCTATATTTAACATATATACTCAATAGTTTGAAAATGATGAATTATGGACACTAGTTCTCAATAGTATGTGGTGCAAATTCAAATGTAGTTGAGAACTGATTTTTGGAAAGTTGAGAAAAGATTTGAAAAATGGATTTGTGGAATAAGAGAAATTTTATGATAAGTTTTGGAGTATGGTTTTCAAACCCACCACAAGAGTAATGACCACCCCCCCTCCAAAATTGCCTTTGGAACAGTTTAGTCATTTATGATAATGCCCCACGAGTCTTAGGGATACCTGGATCATGAGGAAGGAGGAATGCTTCTCAGGTTGACTAAGTGTCCTCTTAGTCTTGTGAGGAATGCGGCTCGAGTTGACTTTGTGTTTCTGAGACCTGCGAGAATGTGTAGCTTATGTGACACATTGAAATTGACGGTATAATGTGGGAAATAAATATAAAATGATGGAATTTACGGAATATTATTGGAATTCAAGGAATATTAGTGGAATTGACGGGTTATGGATGGGGGTACACCTAGGTGGAGAGTATTTGAGTTTTGAGATATTTTAAACTAAAATTGATAATTTTATCTTGGTACTTATTAGTGAAGATTTTAATATATGTTTTCCAACTAATGCGACAAGGATTGAGAGTTTTCTAAGTTTTAAGGATTTTATATAATTCACAATTATTTTCTTAAGTGATGAATTTGTTTTTAAATGTGAAAGAGGGAAACATGTTTTATTTAAATTATTAATATTGACGTTAAGGTTTCATGTGGTCAAATCTATTGTAATAATTTCCTTGTTTTCCTACTTATTTGTAATAAGTTTATTTTATATATATATATATATATTTGTATATGCACGCATGGGATGAGTGGAAGATTGTTCTGAAATCAATAGCCCTTACTTGAGTTTCAATGGAATGATTTGCAAATTTCATTGAAAAATAACAATTGATGAAGATATACAAGTGCAAATGTGAAAAGTGAAAGAATTATGTATGGCTTGATCCCTTAAAAGGGTACATAGGCAACCTAGAGTTACTAGTTGCAGCCACAAGATCAGTTGTTGAAAATTTGTTTAGTTAAGTTATATTGGAACTTGATTACATATTCATGTTGTTCTAAGAGTAGAGACCAGTTTCAGACAGCAAAATGATTTATTTGGTATAAAGAGGTCGAAACTATTTAAAGTTATTTGTCTAATGCATGCTAAACGTTTCTGGATATATGAATTGCTTTCTGTACATGTGTAAATTTTGGGAAACGAGCAATTTACAGGGGAGGTTCTGCCGAATTTTCGGTAGAAGTCAAACTTTAAAATAATTTTGAGTCTTAGTTAGAAGGGCAATTTGGTTAAGTGTGCCCGACACTTGCTAGGTGTCGAACACGGACAGGATTCGACGCAGATTCCAAAGTGGAATTTGAATCGGGTCCTATCATAGTGAAAGTTGTAATTGTAAAGGTCTTGGGAAAATGCTTTGCATTGGTCCCTCTAGAAAGTGGCTAAATGCCCACATTTGGTGGAGCAAAATACTTTCCTATTTGTCATCATATATCTTTTACTCTTCGTTTCTCATAAAATTTGCTTATTGTATGTTGTAATGAAAGCATCAAGTGGAATATGGTTGAGTATAAGTCCATAAATTGGGTAAAGAAACAAAAAAGTTCTACATGTTGGGAGGTGTCTGTCGGGCTCGTACAATGTTGTGTAAGAAATCCACTATTGTTTATGGGTCTCTAGTTTGGTTCTCATAATGAAACTCTCATTTTTAATCTCGGAAGAATGGAAGATGTTCATTCACTGATTTTTAGAACACTAAGAAATGAGGATCATTTAATGTCTTTTTTTTTTTATTCCCATGTTTGGTTTGTGTAGTATTAAGAATAAAATAATGTTCTGTTTTCCCCCCTTCTTTTTTTCCACTTCAAATTGTCACCCTTCTTGGGTAAGTAAAAAATTTATTTGGCGCATGATGCAGATTGGAAATGCAGTGATTAACGATGAAACTGATTTAAGAGGAATGTACGACTACTTAGCAAGCCACGCCCTCATTTCAGATCAAACTGCAAATAAAATCAACAAATATTGTGATTTTTCACCCAATGCAACAAAGCAGCCTAAGGAGTGCACTGATACCGCTGATGCTGCAGCTAAGGATACCTATTACATTGACATTTTCAACATCTATACCTCCTCATGCGTTTCCTCCAACCTCACTGCAAAACCCAAAAAGGCTTCAGTAAGTTAAAAACAACGCCCTTAATTATACTGCATGTAGGTATTTACCATCTGCTGTTTTCAAAACATTTTGTTGTGTTGAACTGCCGAGCTGCAGATATTCGAATTCGACCCGTGCAGCGAGTACTATGCTTATGCTTATTTGAACCGGCCATACGTTCAACAAGCTCTCCATGCCAATGTCACTAAACTCACACATGACTGGGAACCATGCAGTGATGTTATCACAAACTGGGCCGATAGTGCATCGACCGTACCGCCCCTTTTAAAAGAGTTCCTGGCTAATGATGTTCGAGTGTGGATTTTTAGGTGAAATTTTGATACTCTTCTTCTTCTTCATCATCTTAAACTTGTAATTTGCTTCTCTGGAGTTTCAGTATTTGAACTCTAAAGCTAATCCAGCTCATTCTTATGGAAGTGCAGTGGAGACATAGATACAAGGGTACCAGTCACTTCAACAAAATATTCTATTGAAAAGCTGAATTTTCCAGTAAAGACTGAATCGCATGCTTGGTTTCTTGGTGGAGAGGTAGCTTCTCATTTCCCCGTCGTTTTTGTCTTCGGATTTTCAAAACCACGTCTTTGAAAGTCTTTGGCGTTAATTATTTTGGATGTTTTATTCATATATATATATATATATATATATATATATATATTAACAGGTTGGTGGTTACACACAAGTGTATGAAGGAGAGCTAACATTTGCTACAGTGAGAGGGGCAGGGCATCAAGTGCCAAGCTATCAGCCTGCAAGAGGACTTTCCCTCATCAAGCACTTCCTTGATGGCACACCACTCCCTAATACTACAAGACATACCTAATTTCTTTAAATATTTCTAGCAATCAGAATGTCATTACCTTGTTATTAATTTTTTAGTCCACACAAGGTCACTTGTGTCAAACAAAGTAGGGCAAATATTTAGATATGCTCAGATTCACTCATATTATTATTCTTCTCCAATATGGAGGTATTTATACAAGTACAAAGATGTGTTAACCCTAAATAAAATAGGAAATATATCTAAATTACAATAGGAAATAAATCTCTATTACAATAGGACTAAATAATAATTGGTAAGTAACCAAAATTCCAATTAAATAAGGAACCAAAATCCTAAGTAAATAAGAACTGGCCAACACTCCCCCTCAAGTTGGGCAAAGATATTTCACACACCGAACTTGACAAGCGAGTCACAGAACACCATACTTGAGAAGCACTAATTGTAGAGAATGTCTTTTCGTCAACCACGAGTGAAACAAGTGACAAACTAAAGCAAAGTTCGCAGCGGAAACATGAGCAAACCCTAAAAAATAAGGCACATAGAAGAACACATAAAAGCAGAACACATAAACCATGTGAGCACGACAGTAGATAAGGCAGAACACAGAAACCCTATGAGCACGGCAGTAGATAAGACAGAACACAGAAACCCTGTGAGCACGGCAGTAGATAAGGTAGAACACATATACCCTGTGAGCACGGCAGTAGATTAGGCAAAACACAGAAACCCTGCAAGCACGGCAGTAGGTAAGGCAGAACAAGAAGCAAGTGAAGAAATAAAGGCATTAACATTGGGTATGATGATGGATGGCGGGGTGGCGGCATTGGCGGCAATAGCAAAGTAGGCGGCGGCAATGGTAGCAAGGTAGATGACGGTGGCGGGTTAGGATTATAGGCTAGGTGTATAGTGCAGCATAAATATGTAGTGTTTAGGGTTAAGGAAGAGACAGATCAAAAACATAGCAACATCATCAGCAATAACCATAGCAACGGAAAGCGAAGCAAACAAAGGCAAGGTCAATAGTCATGATTGCAGCGGAAAAACACACCAGCAAAGGCACGAACACAATAGAAGCAACAACAACAATGTCCCCAGCAAGA
Source organism: Prunus dulcis (assembly GCF_902201215.1). NCBI lineage: Eukaryota > Viridiplantae > Streptophyta > Magnoliopsida > Rosales > Rosaceae > Prunus > Prunus dulcis. Next base: position 2,127,742 of record NC_047651.1, read on the forward strand.
GACAACAAAACTGACAGCAGCAAGAGCAACACAATGCATTGGCACCAGCAAGAGCAATATAAGTCACTGGCACTAGCAAGACAAGGCAGAGCAAACAACTGTGGCAGCAGCAACAACATAGACAACTTCTCTTCACTCTCCCTCTCCCCCTGAAGAGAAGAAGTCTATAGAGCCATATGATCAGTGGTACTTAAGAAACAGACACGGACAATCAACCATGATAGATAGGTAGGTGAATTGCAATGGAATAGATGAGCAGCAGTGTCACTCCCCCTCAAATCCGATGATGTATGAGAGTTGAGATTTAGAGAAAGTAACACCCAAATAAACAGAGAGACAAAGGCCAGCTAGGAGAAGGCTCGGCGAGCGGTGACGAGGCTTGCGAAGGAAAGAGATCAGGCCATCAATGGCCAAGGGGCGTGTTGCCCCTATGGTATACATTTAAAAGAAAGGCTATGTTGTGAGCGCAAGAGACTAAAACTAACATGGGCTCAATCTGATTTTAACAGAAAGCAAGCTCATAGAGAGATGAAAAGTAAGAGAAAAAAGGCAGCAGCAGGCATAGGTAGAGAAAAAGAAAGGTAATGACTCAACATAAAATAGCAAGGACAGAGACAAGGGTAAAATTGCAGAAAGGTGCGGTTATGGCTAAGGCATAAGAAATATATGTTGATTATTAAGGAAAGGAGAAACGGGGATTTATAGCAAGGTGAAGACCCATAATGGGTTAGGAATGAGGAACGCCAACGACTCTCAATTTGTTGGAGGATCTAAAGGATTAGCAACTTGGCTCTGATACCAAGTCAAACAAAGTATGGTAAATATTTAGATATGCTCAGATTCACTCATATTATTATTCTTCTCTAATATGGAAGTATTTATACAAGTACAAAGATGTGTTAACCCTAAATAAAATAGGAAATATATCTAAATTACAATAGCAAATAAATCTCTATTACAATAGGACTAAATAATAATTGGTAAATAACCAAAATTCTAGTTAAATAAGAACCAAAATTCTAAGTAAATAAGGACTCGCCAACAACTTGATTTCACGCTCTTCTAGTTGTAATTTATTTTCATTGATTAATAAAAGTTCATAGTAATTGCTTTTTCAATTGAACCTCTACCCCCTAAAGATTGTCTTGTAATAAGCTGTATAGTTAGTCCAAAATGCCCAAACTATCTATAAGTGGCGGAGCTAGAAATTGATGATAGAGGGCTTGTGAAATATAAAAATTGAAGGGAATGAGAGCATAAACACTGCAAAGTTCTAGTAGAGCTTCTGCGCATTATTTTTCTAAACCAATAACCCCTAAAGTAAAAATCAAGAAATAAACTTTTAAATTACAGATTTTACACAACATGCTATGATTGTTGTATACATAAAACCTTTGATCCTCCTTCAATATTCTTAAACACAACATTAAATTATTTACACAGAGAGAGAGAAAGAGAGAGAAGGAGATTGAAATGGCAGGGAAGAAGAAAAAAGAAAGGGAAAAGAGAGAGAGAGAGAGAGAGAGAGAGAGAGAGAGAGAGAGAGAGAGAGAGAGAGAGAGAGAGTAAAGAGTTGAGAAGGGATCTGGAACCCCTTTAGTCCCTACATGGCTCCACCATAATTGCATATTGTAGCTTTTCTGGACGTGTGCATAACTAATTCGGGATACTCTCTTTTATTGGTTCTAAGTGTTGATCATGCATGTTTGACATAATTTTTTTTACAAATTAGGCTTGATTATTTCTTTAGTTACACAATGTTTGATAGGGAGGACTAGATTAGATTAGACTAGTCAAATGCCTATATTTCATGTGCATTCAAGACATAATATGGATATGTTGCCTAACTTGGAGGAAGAATGGAAACTATCTATATGAGGTTGATGACTAAAACTTTATTGTGAAGATTGGCTCACCATAGATGCAGGAGGATGACTAAAACTTAAAAGAGTTTTTCATCCCATCTCTGAGACCTTTTCACCTCTCCTTTGTGAGAGTTTTTTTTATTTGTATTGTTATGGTTTGGTATTTTCAAGCTTTATCTCATTTTGGTTGTTCTGAGTTTGTGCTCTTAGTTAGAAAGCCTATAGTTTCTCCACACCAAAAAAAACAAAAAACAAAACAGATAAGGGCATGAGTGTGGTAATTTAAGCATTGATAGCTACTTTTGATTATGATTGATTCTATTCTTTGGTGTAATGATTGTTGATATGATTTTCAGTATCATATGGCTATGTTTATCTCAAGGAAACAATTTGACTTAATTTGGCTACTTCACCTATTCTGAGACTAAACTGTGAATTTGATATTGGAAGAGAATGGTTTTAAGGGTTAATTGTTTTATTAGTTCCTGAATTTAGATTCGATTTGCATTTGAGTACCTTAATTTCCAAAATGGTTCCCGTGGTCCTTTAACTTTAGTTTCGTTAGGACAAATGGTCCTACCGTCAATTTTGTTAACTTTTCTGTTAAATGCAGGGGCGAAATGGTAAAAAATTAAAATTAAACTCTCTCCCTCCCCCTCTATCTCGATTTCTACCCTTCCAAAACTTGAAATTCTTTTTTTTGGGTTTTTTTATTTGATTTATTGTTATTTTAAAGATATAATTTTTTATTTTATTTTTTTGTTTTAATATAAAAATATCATTTTGCCCCTGCATTTAACAGAAAAAGTTAACAAAATTGACGGTAGAACCATTTGTCCAAACGAAACTAAAGTTAAAGGACCACAAGAACCATTTTGGAAATTGAGGTTCTTAAATGCAAATCGGGTGAAAGTTCAGGGACTAATAAAATGATTAACCCATGGTTTTAATTGATAGGTACAATTGGTTTATACAAGAGTGTGGTGTACAAGGAAACAAGTTCTCCAATCTAGAAAACCTACTAGGAAAGTAAATCCTAATTACAACAGTATTGATATTAATTGATATTATACAAACTTATTTCCTAATACTCCCCCTCAAGATGAAGGATGCGCAAATCCTTGAGAAGGGATCGAAGCTAAGACAACTCACAACATGCTGCCACTATAGATCTATATTCGGCTTCTATTGAAGATAAAGATACAGTTTTCTGTTGCTTAAATTTCCATGAAATTAAAGATCTCAGAAACACACAATAACCTGTAGTAGACCTTCTAGTATGAGGACAACCTACCCAATCAGAATCACAGAAGGCAAGCAAAAGTCAAGTTATTCTGAGAAGACAATAATTTTGCCTTGACCTGGTGAGTTTTACGTGGGGGCATGCATAAACCTGCTTAAGACATGAATAGAGTAAGTAATGTCTGGCCTTGTGATTGTCAAATAAATTAAACGACCAACAAGTCTTCTATAATGAGCTGAATCTTTAAGTAATTCACCCTTATCCGAGAGCTTAAGACCTTTTTCCATAGGAAAATCAACAGATCGGCACCTAGGAGTTTTGCATCCTTCAAAATTTCCAATGCATACTTGCATTGAGATAAGAAAATGCCCTGTTTTGATCTTGATACCTCAATCCCCAAGATCTTTAATATGAAAAATGACTGTGCAAAAAATCCTTGAGTGCCGAGATAGCTATAGGGTCATTGCCCGTGATAACGGTGTCATCAACATAAATCAATAATGTTGTGAAAGAGTGCCCCAACATTCTGCGATCCCAACATTAAGATTAAAAGAAGTTTTTCTATTTAAACCCCACACTTTTCTTTGTTGACCCAAATACTTAAATCAATAAGCTTTTAAGTTTTATTATTGTGTAAAAAGACCACACCAAAAACAAAAACAAAACAAAAAAGTCATCCAACTTAATACTTAACCCTAGTACATCTATAAAGAGCCATATAAGGATAGCCAACAACTCTTTGTTACAAAAAAACAGAGCCCATCGCTCTATTATTTTACGAAAAAATAATAGTCGCGGCTCTTCTTTATGAGCACAGTCCATCTCGTGCTTATGTTGTGCATGGTTATCCTACCAACAGTCAAATGATCTTCATGTAAAAATTACTTGTTCATTTCCTCAAACTAATATGAAAATCCACAGTAAAGATGTTGTTGGCAAAGATTTAAATTCTTTACCATGTTCTATGCGCCAAGAATGATAAATGTTGGTCTGTGTAAGGGTCCAAATCTGTAAACATTTTATTAGACATAATCATTCCAACCTCCAAGCATTTGATTGGTATAGTCCATATTGAGATCGCGTTGACAATTTGAAAGAGCTTGTCGGTTCAGTTGATAATGGGTTGTGGAGTGTGAGTTGATGAGTTTTTATTATTATTATTATTTTTATCTAGTGTGTATTTAGAGATAGTTTGAGAAAATAATATGATTTTCTTAGAAATTGTGAAAACTTAGATATTAGAGTGAACTTAAAATATAGAGTGAACATAGAGAAGTGCATGATTTAAATGGGAAACTCGATTAAAAACTTAACATCTTGCCCAAAAATATAATATAGATGCATTTTCAATTAAATTAATTGACTATCACACAACCTTCGAAGACATTAATCGAATCCCATTCAAACTAGTGAGACTAACCAGCGAATCAGAGACCTTCTCGTTCTTTTTTCGCCGGAAGAAAAATACAGACCTAAAACTCGACGACTTTTACCAGCAGATAGACAGAAAAAAATAATATTCAACCAGGCGTTGTACCCGGAAGCTTACCACCACATATGGATCTCTCTCTCGCCGGCGACAAGAAGAGGCCGCGCAGAAGCTCAAGAGCAAGAGCTCCGTCCACAGTCGGCTCTTTCCAACACGACATCCTTTGCACCATCTTCTCTTTTCTTGACTGCTTCGACCTCGCAAGTTGTTCCGTCGTATGCAAATCCTGGTACGCTCTCCCACTCTCTCTTTCAACTATTTGTTCTTCTTGTTCTTCCGGAATTTCGAAGGTGAATTTGCAATGGGTTTTTGTTCAATGCAGGAGTGCGATTATCAACAAGTCTAAGTTGCTTCAATTGTTTTACCGCAAGCAATGGCAGACGGGTCTTTTCGGTTCCAGCAATTGGTCTAAAGAATGTCCTGAGAAATCTTGGAATGATTATTTGGAGGAGATGGCTGTGGAGCGTCATAGACTGGCATTACAGGAAGGTCGAATTCGTGTTGATCACTTGAGGGGTCACTCTGTTGGGTACTGCCTTTGTCCTTACAATTCAATTTTACCTCTTTTTTTTACCTTTACTTATATAGTTTTATTGTTGGGTATGATGGAATTGTTGTGATTCCTCATTCATGTAAAGTTTTTTTTTTTTTTAATAATTGTGTCTTTACATTTTACATGATTCGACCAAAAAAGAATTACAATACATGAAGGTTTTAGATGTGTCAATAACCTAAACAATCTAGCAGTTAATCAAGGGGTTGTGCATCGAAGAATTTGGAGCTTAACAACTCGGACCATTGCTTGTGAAGACCTTTAGTGAAGAAATCAGTTGTCTCATTAATTGAGAGGGGCAAACAAATATGAACCCTAATGCTTGTTAAACCTCAGGAGATATTTCACGCCTCATATTTCAATTTTAATCACAATTAAGATTATAATTTCTGTATTTGGTATTACAAGATTCTGAACCTGAGGCATCAAACAAATTCTCAAGTTACATGTCTGGTGTAGTTGGCTATGAGTGTAAGTAGGCTCATAGATTGATGAGGGAGGGGATTTGTCTTACTGGGTATGTGAAGCCTAGGCCTGCTGCTCTCTACGGGGATGCATCATTCTTCTAACCTTGCTCTCTATTAGGGGTGAACAGTGTCGAACGAAGATGGGGTTGCTTCTTACTGGCGTCGGTGATAAGGTAGTTTCCCTTGTACAGAGCTTACAAAGCTAGCTTTTATGTATAAATTTATTTTAAGTTCCATAACTTATAATTATCAAAATGCACAAACTTCTGATCCACAGAAGAACTAAGAAGGGAACATTAGATTATTTTAAGCTCCTTAACTTATAAGTTCCTACACCACTAGTCCTCCCTATATTTTTTCATGGTGATATTTCAACTGTATACTGTCTGACGTGTTCTTGACGCAAGAAATAAGTTACCTTATGAATTATTATTAGCTTTTGAATATGTTTGTGGACTTGTTACAATAGAATGTAAATCATATGTATTGGTATCTGGCCAACATATGTATCATTTGTACAAGTATTCCCTACTTAGCTGGTGAATCTGGCTTAAGGTCATATTAAAAGATGCCATATCTAAACTAAATGAGTTTGTCTGTGAAATAATTTTTCTGTTTGAGGGCAATAGTATAATTGAATCAATGGTCCTTTTTTGTCAGTTCAAACTAGCTCAACTTGCATGTATAGACTTTTACACATTATACCAACCCTCATGCTTTGCCACTTAAGCCAAGGCCTCTATTGCATTTCTAGCCTTTTCTGTTATCTCCATCATACCTTTCAACAGGTTATGTCTTTTTGAGCAACTTTGGCCTTTGCTTGTTCTGCTCGGTGGCTTTCTCCGTTTAATAGCTTGTAGTATTAGACTCCAGAACCTACACAATTGTCAATAGTTTTGTGGTTATCCTTTCACGAGCTTTATTTTCAGTGTAATTCTTCTGACTTTTTGGTATGGCATTGATGCTAGGTTATGCGTCTTTGGTCATTGGAGAGCTATAAATGTGTAGGGGAATATCCCATTCCAGACAGATTCCGTTTAGTTGACTTTGATTTTGATGAGAGCAAGGTCAGTTGAACTATTAATTTTTGGTTTTTCATTTAAGCAAGATGTACTGAAATTCTATTAACCATGTTATAGATCAAATATCAATCCAAAAAAAAATGTAAGACAGTGACTGTTGTTGTTTGCTAGATCACATGTTCTTGTAGGATTGGAATGTCATGTATGCATCTTCATTTAATGGATCAACGTACAAGTGCAAATGTAGCATTAACATCGATTATGCGACAGAATATATGTATTTGTAAATTATGCTGTTGAGCTTACTAAATTCTTCTAGCTTCCTTGGAAATAATTCCCTTCTTTTTTTTTTACTGTCTCTAGTTTAGACTGATATGGATGATTCGTCATGGTAATATTGACCTCTCATCCTCAATGTGAATAGCTAATGCATCCAATTAATTATACTTATTGAAAGCATGCTGTTTTCTTTTATTAAGGGAATTTTCTGATATCTATACAACCCTCTTACTTTTCTGTAGATTGTTGGCTTGGTTGGCACTCGTATATGCATATGGAGGCAGAATGGGATAAGTAGAATATTTCCCTCGCATGAGGGAACCTTTTCGAAGGGTTTATGCATGCGGTATGTGGACAAAATAATAACACTGTCATTAGTTTTAGTTGTAAATGTAAGTGGTAAATGCATTGCTTCATCAGCCTCAATATGCATGGTAAAGACTAAGAACCTAAACTTGGAGATTCATTATTTACTTTCTTTCATCAAATGGTGGAGCATTTGATTGTCTGAATATTTTACTTTTGAGCTACTATTCCCTAATTTTGATTAATTATATTCTGTTTTAGGTTACTAGTATTGCCACTATTATTGTTATAGTTCAAAATATTGTGAAAATTCTCTCTACTGCATTATTTCTGTTTTGGAATATATATATTTGTAAGTTTGCTTTTGGTGTGTACAAATATTACATTCTTCTCTGAATGCAGTTACTGCGATCCTGAGGCTGTGGTCGGCTGTGAGGATGGGACAGTTCGTGTATTTGACATGTACAGTAGAAAATGTTCTCAAATCGTTAGGTATGCACTGCAAGAAATACATTTTCTTAATAGTTTTTCCTGTAAAAATAGAGCTAATGAATAAGGCTTAAGAAGACCGTTTGACTTGTAGACATGCATTTTCAAGCGAGAGATAGATTCTTGCCTGTAAAGGGGCCAAGGGGATATATAGCTTAGATTAAACTTCCTGTCTGGCCTAAAATTCTCAGTATTGTTGTAATATGCAATTATATTGCTCAATGGTTTATGGACTCCATGTTATTTTCTTTTGATTCCTGATTGTAGGGCACATGAGGGGCCAGTAAAATGCTTATGTTTGAGTGATGATCAGTTGATACTTAGTGGTTCTTCTCTTGGCGATGTCACATTATCTGCACTTTCATCTGGCGAGCGGGTAGTGAAGTTACGATCACAAGATTCCTCAGGTTACTTTTTATGCCTGCTCTACCAAGAACTTTTGGAGTATAATCGATTCTAACTGTGGTTATCTTATATCTGCTGTTTTCTGAAATATTTTCTTCTTTTTATGCCCATAACATGGACAGTAATTTTGTCTTCTGTCTGGAGTTGATTTTTTGTTTTGTTAGAGAGAGAGAGAGAGAGAGAGAGAGAGTTGAAACCTGAACTTATTAACTGACTATAAATGAATAAAGTACTCTCTGTTTTCTTTTTTGTGAGTACTTGTGGGCTGGAAATGGGATCAACTAGAAGCCATAATTGTACTCTCTAACATATGTTTGTGCTTGATAACTGCTGGATGTAGTCTTAGTTGTACCCTTATGTTCTTGTTGAATGAATTGTATTCATGTGAAAGAGAAATGAAAGAGATCTCATTGCAGTTGTTTGGAAATGTTGGCTCTGTTGGGACATATAATATATGCTAAGTAATATATTTATGGGTTTTATTAATCCTCTTTCATGGAGTGGTAAGTTATATTCATGAGAGCATAAATCTAGTTTAAACTTTTCATGGCAGGCATAAAGACTTTATGTTTCAACCCATGCTCTCACCAAGTATTTGCTGGAACTGCTACTGGATATGGACTTTGTTGGGACCTAAGGTATGGAATATGACTTCATATGTTATTTAAAGAATCTCAACTTACCTGGGTAAATCTATTTCATACTTTAGCTTTCTAATTTCTGATGAAATCTATGTTATCTGTTTCCATATTTCCACATCATTACAATTTTAAATACTAGGTTTGCATTACTTTAAATCTCTGAAAAGAAAAGTCAAGCCTAATAGCTTCTTACAGAACAACATTTGTAATAGAATTGTGGAAGGTAACTTTCAATTTGTGATGTTCATGTACCTCTCATGAATCGTGTTCAGCTTTTGTCAATGTGGTCAGTATTGCCCATCCGATGTAATCGGCTTCTCAATAGGGACCAATTCATTCATTTCATGGTTTTCGAATCTTCACTTTCTTTACATTCATTTAGGGTTCTCTTGGAGTGAACTACTCCTAATAGAATCCATAATTTTTATATGATTGTTTTGAAATCATACAAGTAGCATACAAAACCTCAACAATGGGTCAGCTTGACTCTTTCTGCCCTAGTTGGCACCACCTCCACCCTTGGATCTCACTCCTTTGACAGTAACAGATGATGTAATCCAGTTGTAGTTGATTGACCATGTTCTTCCATTATGTAATTCAGGATGGGACTTTTGTGGAAGACACGAGTGAGTCAAAATAGTGTATATTCAATGCAACACCAGAGAAATGATGCATCAACTTTGGCTGTTGGTGGAATAGACGGTGTGCTACGTCTACTGAATCAGAATACAGGTGAAGTAATTTCAAGATGCATCTTGGATGGTTATTTATCACCAAGTTCACAAAACACACTTGGGGCTACACAAAGAACGAGGGGAAGAAGGCTTTCAGAAGATACCACCATTGACAGCATTCTCAGAAGCTGTCGACCTCCCATTACGTGCTTGGCTGTAGGGATGAAGAAGGTTATCACCACACACAACAGCAAGTACATCAGAATCTGGAAATTTGACAGGAGCTGAGAGGCGACTCTTTTTCCTTAGGTGTTGATCTTGACTCTTGACTGAGGCCATTCTGTTTTTGCTAGGATTTGATGATATTCATGATAAATGTAGATATATGAAGTTCATGTATGATTATCAATCATTTCATTCAAATACGCTCAGTTTCCAGTTGTTTATGGTTTATACCTCATTTCCCTGTTTTCTTTTCTCAGATTCATACTTTAGCTTCTGGTTCTTGGACAAACTACAACACTTTATTCTTGAAAAATGCAAACCTGTTTTCAATATAGCTCTTGATAAAAATAGTTGGTCCAATTTACCTACAGTTACAGAATTGAACAGGTAACAGAAAACGTTTAAATTAAACATGGAAGTTGCTTATCTGGCCTTCTTGTTTCTGATAGCAGAACTGGTAAATATAAATTTTTTATAAAATAACTATTTTTAAAAAAAAGAGGAATTTCATCATAGCTTAATCACGCATATTTCCCTTTTTGGGGTTTTAAGGTTTGGTGCTTTTTCTGTCTTGTAAATGTATTTGTTATATTGTATTGTCGGAATTTATTTAATGAAATTTGTAGTCAACGGGGTCTAGTCCAATATAAAAGGATACTAAATTGTCGAGAAAATGTCTCAGGTTCTTCCACAACACCCCCCCCCCCCCCCCACCAAAATGGCATTTTAGTTTGTGTATGAAAAACTCTAATTTAGACTATCGTTTGTATTTTAAAAAAAATTGACATTTGCAAGTTAATAATAGGGCTAACAACAAAAGACACCTGCTGGTTTAGAGTCATTCTCGAATTGGACCCCATATAGTATCAAGTTTATTAATTTACATGAGACGTTTTGAACATCATCCAATTTGATCCTTATGTTAAGTTGACCAGAGGTCAATCGTTAATTCTAACGTGGCACCGTGGGACCACCCCACCAACGATTTGACCATTCCTCTCATGCCAGCTGAAGGGCAGTTTTGGGTTTCGACAATTCAAAAAAACAAAAACAAAAAACAAAAAACAAAACTAAATATCGCGCCCAAAATTGGGCACGCTTTGCAAGAAGAAGAGATCGAAGAGAAAGCCCCAAACTGTCGTTCGTCCTCAACGTCAGTTTAACCTGATCCTAAATCTCCATAGCTGATAGCAAGTTCTACGATTTTGAAGAAGTGAGAAGAAATGAGTTGGGATTTCAGGGCTCCAGGCGCTCCGCATCCCTCGTACATTAAGTTGGTTTAAATTTTTGCGATTTGGGATATCTGGGTTGAATGGGTTAGAGGTCGTATGGGTTATTCTGGTTTGAATGTTGTGTTTTATAGGGTTTAGTGGAATAGTGGGAGAAGTGTGAAAGATTTTGTCGAATATAGGTGGCCTTCTTACAGATTTCGAATATAGGTGGTCCTTCAAGCTAAGCATGTGCTGGCAATGTCTGCCTTTAATACTCTAAGCGTTTGCTTTTAATAAGGCAAAAGTGTTAGGTGGAAGGGTGTGAAAAAGGGTTTTTTAATAAAAATTTGGCCTTTTGTATAATGGTCCTAAATGAAAATAATTGAAAAGTGAGTTATGGTTTTTGTGTAATGTTTGAATACTGTGTTTTGTGTTGTGTTTTATGTTTGAACTGAAAATAACCCATGTTTAGGACATGTAATATGTAGGTGATCCCGAATTATTTTCTATTCGAATGTACCATGGTGGTCAAATCTATGGTAACTGTTATGCTTCTGGCAGTGTAGCTTGGTTTGATTATTGTGACAAGGATAGAACGTCAATGACTGAGATAGACAATATGGTGAGGGAGTTAGGCTATGATGGGTAATTAGTTACTGGTATAGTATCCCTATCTATAGCAATGGTGGCCTAACAAGGCTTAATGATGATCAAGATGTCATAGACATGCTTGTATTTGTACCAGAGGCAAGGCTAATAGACGTTTTCCTACATCATGGGGTTGATAGTAATGAGGGTTGGTTTTATAGTCAATCAGGATCAAATATGTTTGTTGATGTAGAAGCTGATATTGTGCCTAACAGAGAAGTTGTGATTGAGGAGCTTGATGACAATTATGGGGCAATTGTTCATGTTGGTGGGAAATGCAAACAATGGAGGCAACAAAAAAAGCTAGTGTGGTGATAGAAGAGCTCAATGAAGACCCAAATGGGGAACAAAGTGGTTGGGGTACGCAAAAGCCAAGGGAATCTTGTGCAGGACAGGGTGTTTCTGAAAAAGGCAAAGAAAAGGCAGTAGATAGGGAATCTTCTGCAGTGCAAAAAGATAAAGAAAGAGTTGTTGAGAGGGAATCTCCTGCCACTGTAGACAAAGGGAAAAGTAAAGTCAGTTCTGTTTTTGGGAAAAAGAGGGCAAGAGCTTTTGGTAAAAGGAGGTGCAAAAATGTAAAAAAGACACATGATAAAGAAGACCAAAGGTCCAATACAGTGACTGAGGGACTAGTTCAGAAAGAGGTTGTTGAAGGAAGTGTAGAAAAGAGCAACTTATCAAGATGTCATCCAATGAACACAAGAAAAGCAAGAACAAGGACCACAGTCTGTCATGATGAGGAGGAGTCAGCAGACAGTCTTGACTCTAATTTTGCAGACCCTAACTTCAGTTGTGATGATAATGATGATGATGTCGATTTTGATGAATGGGTGGACAAACAAACTAGTGGGTTGGAGATGGGGCAAAAGGAAAAGAGCCAGAGTCAACAAATGCTGGGGTTAAATCTTGGGATTGGGGTGCAGATGTTGAACTGGATTCAGAGGAGTATGATTTTGATAATGTGCAGCCTAAATATAACTCTGATGATGACACTCCAATGACGGATAGATGGCCAGAGTTCAATCCAGCAACTGACATGGCAAATCCAGAGTTTGAGGTTAGGATGAAGTTCAGTGATTGTAAAGTTTTTAGAGCGGCTATGAGAGAACAATTTATAAAGAGGAATAGGGATGTTGTATTTGTCAGAAGTGAGGCTTTCAAGCTAAAGTCAGTTTGTGCATATCCAGATTGCCCATGGGAGATATATGCTTCCAAAATGCAGCATGAGAAGACCCTGCAAGTTAAGAAATATGAGGGTGAACATACTTGTGGTATTGTTTGGGAGAACCACACTGTGAAGTCTAGTTGCCTCAGTGCCAAACATATGGAAACATTGAAGAGCAATCCAAGTTGGCCAGTTAGCTCATTCATGGAGACTGTGGAGAAGGATTATAACACTGGAGTTTCCAGGCAACAAATTTATAGGGCAAAAGAGAGGGTATTGAGGCAGATTGAGGGAATATACACAGAACAATACTCCAGAATTTGGGATTATTGTGAAGAGTTAAGGAAGACCAATCCAGGAACAACAACCAAAGTTCAATGTGATTTCAATGAACAATTGGGTCATCCAGTGTTTCAAAGGTTATATGTGTGTCTAGGTGCATATAAAGTAGGGTTCATTGCTGGATGCAGACCTATTATTGGATTAGATGGCTGCTTCTTGAAGGGTGTATATGGAGGGCAATTTTTAGTAGCAGTTGGTATAGATACTAATAATGAAACATGGGTGATTGCGTATGCAGTGGTTGAGTCTGAGTGTAGGCCTCATCATTTGGCCCGCGGGCTCATAGACGGATGGGGGCCCGCTCGGCCCATTAAAAAAAAGCCTAGCCCTGCCCGTTATGGGCTTTGAGATGGCCCGGCCCTCCTTGAGCAGGGCTAGGCTTAGGCTTGGGTGTCTGAAGCCCGGCCCGGCCCTCCCACAAAAGCCGGCCCGTTAGGCCCGCATACATATATAATTATGTATAAATAAGAGTTTAGGTTTAGAATTATATCACTTAAATCACAAATATAATTTGTTTCATTTCATTTACTTTTCTTTACTCATTCCTGGTTTATAATTAGATGATTAGCACATTAATTTGTGTCAATTATTAATTCAACAATTATATATATCACATCACATCATCAAATATAATCATATCACGAAACATAATCGTACCACCAAATATAATCATACTTTTCTTGAACACGTCACCAAAAATATTTTTTTGATACTTATTATTTTTTAAAATTATTTCTTAAACCGTATTACGATCTAATTATGTAATAACCTCAAAAATAATACTTGATTTTATTATTTTTGTGGAAAATCTTATAAGTTCTGTGACTTTATTGGGTGTTTTATGAATTTGGTTTGAAGTGAAAATATTGGAATTAAGTGAGTTTAATATCAAATTTGGGCTAAAATGCCTTGATGATTAAGTTAATGATTTTTTTTTTTAATGAAGTAGGGTCCGTTTAGGCCCGGCCTGGTCCGGTGGGCTTTCTCAAGCCCGGCTCATGGGTCGGGCTTGGGCTTTGAATTTTCTAAAAAAATTCAGCCCGGCCCGGCCAGATATTTTCTCTCTCTTCTTTAAAGCTCGGCCCAAGCCCATTAAATTTGGGCCAGGCTAGCCCGACCAGGCCCATTGACGAGCCCTATCTGAGTGCAAGGAGTCATGGGTTTGGTTTCTGGAATTGCTGATAGAGTATGTAAAGATTGTTAACCAGTTTGAATACACTTTTATATCAGACAAGCAAAAAGGATTATTACCAGCTTTTGAGCAAGTTGTTCCTAATAGTGAACACAGGTTTTGTGCAAGACATCTGTTCACCAACTTTATATTACAATTCAAAGGGAAAGCTTTGTCTAACAAATTTTGGGGTGCTGCAAAAGCAACAACTGTTCCACAGTTTGCAAGACAGATGGAAGAGCTGAAAAACCTTGATATGGATGCTTATGCTTGGCTGACTGAACCAAGAAAACCTCCCAGGCATTGGTCTCGATCACACTTCAGCACTCATGTGAAGTGTGATATGCTTTTAAACAATATGTGTGAGTCCTTCAATTCATTCATATTGGCATGCAGAGATAAACCAATACTGACCATGCTTGAGATAGTTAGGTGTAAGTTGATGAGGAGGATACAAGGCAGAAGGGACAAAATAAAGAATTGGACGAAGGAAATTTGCCTCAAGATTTTTAAGAATGTAGAGATTAATAAAGCAAAAGCAGGTGGTTGTGTCACTATGTGGTCAGGTAGAGGAAAATTTCAAGTTGGTAGTGGTAGGATTTCACAGTATATTGTGAACTTGGATTTAAGGACCTGTTCTTGCAGAGAATGGGATTTGACTGGTTGGCCTTGTGTTCATGGAGTGGCAACTATAAATTACAATGGGGGCCTGAACGTAATATATTATGTGGATGCATGTTATCACACTCAGACATATTCATATAAAAACCTCATACTACCTATGAATGGGATGGAGTTGTGGGATAGAACTAATATGCCACCATGTGTGCCTCCTTCATACTCCAAACAACCTGGAAGGCCAAGAAAGGCTAGAAGGAAGGAAGCAGGTGAATGGAACAAGAAGGCCAATGTTGTTACAAAAGTTCAAGACTCACTGAGGTATGGCCAATGTGGAAGAAAGGGCCACAATAAAAGGACTTGTCATAGGAATCTCCCCCTCAAAAACAGAAATAAAAAATAGGAAGGCTGAGGTAAACATCTAAGGATTAACATTTGTTAATGTTATAAATTTTGATGTTTTTGGAATATGATGCAACTAACAGTTTATTATTTGTTGTCTCATCCCAGCAAACTACTCAAACAAGTGAAGCTGGTCCCAGTACAAAAACAATGCGAGCTAAGCTTGCAAGATCTGTGCATAAAGGAAAATGGAAGGAAAAGGCCACCATTGCAGCTGGAAGTTCAAATGCACCACCAACTGATTCAGCTGCTCCATCCTCAACACTTGCAAATGGATCTGCCTCTCTTGCAACTGGATCTGCCCCTCCTGCATCAACTGAAGCTTCAACTGGAAATTCTTATTTATTGAGGAAACAACCTATGGTTGTGGGAGCATCAGACTTGAGCAAGGAATGATGATGCTCTTGCACACTTGTCTGTTTTGTATTAGCTGGTCTGGTTATTTTGAGCATGAGACAGTTTTACCTTTATTAGCTGGTTGGATTAGGTTATAATGTTATTTTGGAAGACAAGTTGCCTTGTGTTAGGAAGATAGCTTATGATATTTTGTAAGACAGGTTCCCTTTTTTTGGAAAACATGTCCTCTTGTTTTGGAAAACAGGTTCTGTTTTTTTTTTTTTTTTTTTGGAACACAAGTTCTATTATTTTGGAAAGTTGTAAATGCTGTTATGTGGCCTATTTTGTTGTAATGCTACAAGTGGAAATCAATTTGCTCATATGTTGTACAAACAAGTTATTGGAATGAACAGGCTATTACATTACAAAAATTTCACATTGTATGGAAATTACATAGCCATTCCCATTACATAACCAAAATGCAAAATGTTCATTCCCATTACATAACCAAAAGCACACTGCTTTCCATATCAAAGGCACAGTGCAGACCTAACCAAAAGCACAGTACTTCCCATACCAAAAGCACAACGCATCCCTAAAACACCCCCTTTCATGCCAATTCCAAAGTCTTCAGCTTCAGTCCATCTGATCCACCATTCCGTCCAAAGAAGGACATTGCAATAAGCATCCATGACACCACCAATGCTGCCCAAAGAACCTTCTCTCTGTATCTAGCCTTTACTAGTGAATTCTCCAACTTATCCCACAATTTTAGCAACCCCGGAATCACAACTTAGACCTTTCACACATTTCCACATCATATCAAACCCAGAAATCACAACCTCCTCTACCCTGCACAAAACCCACTATGTAAATTAACATTTGCACCTACTAAAATTCAAAATCAAATATTTTGCACCAAATTCAGTTTTTTACCTTTACACACACAGCAAATCACCTCCCAGGATTCGAAATTGTCCACAAGGTTCAGATTCTCGCATTCTTACCACACCAACACACCATCACCTTATGCTCCATTTCTCCTTCGTTTTCTGGGTTAAGGAGCCAATACAATCGGGTGGCTCACTTCTTCGAAATCGTATGTCTGAGCTCTCAGCTATGAAAATTTAGGATTTACGTTAGGGTTTAAGACGAATTTGGGGCTTTCTCTTCGATCTCCAACTGAGGTTGAGGATGAATTGCAAAGCGTGCCCAATTTTGGGCGCGACGTCCTTTTTTGTTTTTTTGAGTTGTAGAAACCCAAAACTGCCCTTCATATGGCATGAGATGAATGGTGGGTCCCACAGGTGCCACATCAGCAGTTAACGATTGATCGTCTGGTCAACTTAACGGAATGATCAAATTAGACGATGTTCAAAACATTAGGACGTAAATTGATAAACTTGATAGTATGGGGTCCAATTCGAGAATGACCATAAACCAGCAGGATGTCTTTTGTCGTTAGCTCTTAATAATAAATAAATAAATAAAGTCCTTTAACCCCGAAGTTTGTTTTTGTAACAGTCGTAGAATTTGTTTTCTTTTTTGGAAAATTAGAGACCTTAAGCCCATGATTGAGCCCAAGCCTTCACACCCAACCGAAGCCGATCTCATTAAAAATTCAGAACCCTCAATTCATTTCTTTGACCTCACTCTGATTTTCTTCTTCCCCAAAATCAAATCAGACTAAAAACCCTAACCCTAGAAACCTAGACCCTCCCTCAAAAATGGTGTGCATACGCAAGGCCACCATAGACGACCTCCTGGCCATGCAAGCCTGCAACCTCTTCTGCCTCCCAGAGAACTACCAGATGAAATACTACCTCTACCACATCCTCTCATGGCCTCAGCTCCTCTACGTCGCTGAAGACTACAACGGTCGCATCGTCGGCTACGTCCTAGCCAAGATGGAAGAGGAGAGCAACGAGTGCCATGGCCACATCACCTCCCTCGCCGTGCTCCGAACCCACCGCAAACTCGGCCTCGCCACTAAGCTCATGAGCGCGGCCCAGAACGCCATGGAACAGGTGTTTGCAGCTGAGTACGTCTCGCTTCATGTGAGGAAGAGCAATCGGGCCGCTTTCAACTTGTATACGGAGACTTTGGGGTATAAGATTCATGATGTTGAAGCTAAGTACTATGCCGATGGGGAAGATGCGTATGATATGAGGAAGGAGCTGAAGGGGAAGAAGGTACATGGACATAGTCATGGACATGGTCATGGGCATGGGCATGGGCATGCGCATCATCATCACCATCATCACCATCATGAACATGGTGGTGGGTGTTGTTCGGGGGAGGCAGTGAAGCCGGAAAAGACAGAGGCGAAAAAGGTGGAGAGAGGGAATGCGAAGGCGGAGGCAAGAGCGGGATGAGAGTGAGAGAGGTAAATTGGGAACTGGGGAAAGTGTATTTTCTGTTGTTTTACTTAATCTATGGTTTTGATGTTTACTGCAACTTGGAAAATGCATTTGAGAGTTCAGAACTTATATGGTATTTGTATTAAGGTGTTGACGGTTAAATACATACTCTGATTTGAGTGGTTTATGTTGTCATATTTTGTTTATTTGCTGTTTATTGTGTCAGGGTCTTTTGTTTATGTGTCTCCAATTTTTTTTATGTTGTCTGCTAATAGTTACTCTGATAATTTAGTTTATGAATGCATTACTGATTCAGAAACATGATTGTGCGTTGATGAGAGATTTATATTGTTGATGTGTGTTTGTTCTGTTTGATGATGGGTGCCTGATGCTCCTTAACAATTAGTACTGATTTTAGTTTTGGTCAGTAGTACCGAATTATATTAGAAGCAGAGTTTACAAATAATACTGAAATAGAATAGGAGATGTGGCTAGGTTTGTTTTATTTGCTTGGTAATTCACCAAGCCACACTCCCACGAGATTACAGGCTTGTTCTTAAATGGGGAGGAGCTGTCTCTGTGTCCGAAGGCAATTTTCTGGCTGGATTATTGGTGACTTTTTTTATATGTATATATTTCAAGTAGGAATGTGCAAGTGACTACTTTGTCATAAGAGAAGCACATCATTGTATACAAGATAGGTTTATTTGATGCACATGTCAACATCACACATAGGGATTAATGATATATTGAGAATGACTAACAGTAGCATTTTTAAAGGTGAGCATGTCTCTGAAATTAAGTTAGATGGTTTAAGTTGACCTACTTAGTCTGCCTGTTTGATTGGAGATCATTTTTTTCCTCGTTGCCAATGCTTTTAATCATAAGCAGTTAGAAATGAAAGTTTCTCTGTTTTTGGCAGTTGTTCTTTGTAGCAGCATCTTGCTTCCTTTCAGGCTCCTAATTCATTTGTTTGTTTAATGTTTAGAATTTTAACCTGCTTTGACACATGAGTTGTACTTGGAAAATGTTGAATAGCGAGGCTCGTCTTTATGTTCAGTAGTTAATAACTCAAGTGTATTAGCTTGCGGATGCACAATGGGTATTGAATTTCTTTAGGCATTCCAAGGTGTTGAATGACCTTGGATCCAGCAAACTATAGGCAAAAAAAGTTACAACATTTATAATACATTAATGATAGAAAATTACAAGGAAATGGAATGGAAGCTTTTATCCATGCACTGAACAAAAGCTTTGATATGCAATAGTGTGGCAAGAATGGGCAACCAACGAGAATTTGCTAATCAATTTCTTACACTATTTGCAGTTGCTTAGGAGTTTTAGTGGCCATGCTAAAGCATCAAGTTCGCTTCTTGAAAAAGAGAACATGCAGAAAACAAATGATGTTGTAGTGTGAAAAGTCAGCCTTGTCAGTGATGTAAGTTGGGTCAAGTTATCTGGTGAAGGTTTGGATATCGTGATTAGGAATTAATGTATTTGTCTCAACTAGCATTGTAAGTTTCTTTCTTTGATTCTACACTGTTTTTTTCTTTTATTAAATTATATGGGTATGAAGATTTTCTTCTACCTTTCAATTTAACTTATCGACACTTTAATCTAGTCTAAATAGCTTGTCGGTTGCAGAATTTTTTATATACTAGCAAACTGATTAAGAAAACCATACTTCTTAATTTTCAGCCTTGCCCTGGCCTTGAATTTCTCTACTACTTGCCATTTGATTCCCACCCCTATTTTCTTTTTGCGATAGGCGTGCTATTCATATGTAGAATTATGTATACAGCCATGTGATATATTCATTGAGAGTGGCCTTTCCCACTTGGACTGCTTTATCTGTGTTTGTTCCTCCATTTGAATTCTACCTAGTCTGCATGTTTTTTAAGAACACAGATTAACTCGGTGTACTATAAGACCAGAAGTTGTATGAGAATGGGATGCCATTTTGTTTGGTTGATGGCATCCTCTTTTGCCACTGTGGAGCATACAACTGCCAACCCCCCCGCCCCTTTTTTTTCTCCCAAACATGTTTCTGCTGGAACGATTGTATAAAGAGGCATTTGTAATCTTCTTGCTCTAGACTCAAGGCTAGAGCAAAGCAGTAGAAGGTGGAAATCCCCACCTGGTTCGGCCCCTTCTGTTGTAGTGATGTGCTCTCTTTTTTTCTAAGACTGCTAGGATGAGTACACTGAGTCGCTTTATGTTTCATAATGTGCGGCGACATCTGTTTGATTCAACTGGACATGTGCTTTATAAGCCCGGACATTTGTCAACTTACTTAGTATATTTGCGTATGGTACGTGTATTATAAATGTATGTACGTATTTTTAAAACATACCTTGCGTTTTCTGTACACTTTGCAAAGATGTGATAAACACGCTTCTTAACATCAATTGTACTGTGCAAGTGTGCGTATTCTTCATGTTTAATGTATTTCCTTTGCAACTTTTGGATAATCCATGTGTTGTATATATTTTTGACATTTTTTGAAAAATTATGCAACGCATTAAAAATATTACATAATTAGTACTAAAATACTCTGAAATTGCGGAATTTTTCATCATGTGTTCTTTTAAATTTTGGTCAATGCATGTATCAAAAACGCTTATGATACAGTTTGGTAGAAAAACTTTAAAGTGTTTATGGATAATAATCCAATTTCACTTAAGATTTCACAGGCTCGAAAATAAGAATTTGAAATAACATATGAAATTAGGAGTTTGGAAGGATTCGAATTTTTATTTTTATTTTTCACGTATGCCTCTCCTGTCTCCTGAACTAAAATTGTTGGTATAAAATATTTCATCCAAACAGTTAGATTTAAAATCTATAAATTTAAAGGAAGATTCATTATTATACTCAATATAAGGGCTCAAATTATAAAAATACCATATGAAATGGACTTAGAAACATACTCAAAGTCTATTTACAACATAACAAAGAAGCTTTTAACTTCTTATAAATTACAAAATTGCCATCAATTTCTTAAAACAAGCTTAACCCCAAAATCTCATAAAAAATCCAAAATACTCAATAGGGTATCGAAATAATTTAATAATTAAAATTAAATTTAATATGGCCACCTGTCATTTTTTAGATTTTTTTGAGTTTGTTTATATAAATTAAATAGTGTAAGGCTATATTACTAGTGCTAAAAATCAGTATATGACTGAATATCTCAAACTTTAAATGCCTAGGTCAAAAGATTTCAATCTAAATCCAACTCCAAATCCTTGGACCCATACAAGGAAGCTTTTTTTTTTTTTTTTTTTTTTTTTTTTTTTTTTTTTTTTTGGGTCAAATGATGAATTTCATTCCGAAAACTCACCAAAAAGAGGATGGCATAAATACAACAAAACCAAACAACCCAATAAGGAAGCTCAAACATACAAATTAATCTACAGTATTAGATAAACACGGGCAACAAGACGGTCCCAAATAATAATATAAGGAAGCTTCTTATTCTAAGTTGGCGTTTAAAACTCAAACTCTGTATAATGCCCAAGTCGGTGCTTGTCGTATCATATTTCCCCTTGACATTTTGGCACAAGCAAAGGCTACGGAGGCTATGTGGTGCTTTAACACTAATGGCAAAGTGGTTGTGCTTGGTTGGCTACGCCTACGCAATTACACCAAATTATAAGTAAAAAAATATGCTTTATGCCAAAAACAAATATTACAACTCGTACTATTTCTTTTTTCTTTTTCTTTTTTGAGATAAAGCCTCCACAGCACAAGGACTCAAGATATTGAAATCAAGAAATACAACTGAGGGCATGAAGCCTGACTCAGATCAATAGAAACAACTAATAGGACTTCCTCAATAAAATGAGAAGCACCTCTAACCAAGTCAAATAAATCTCCTTAAACAAACCAAATTTTGCCAATGTATGTGACACATTATTGACTTCTCTTGGAACAAATTGAAATAAATAATCAGGAACATGCTGTAGAAGACATCAAACATCGTCAAAAATTTGTCCCAATGGCAAATCATTGCCTCCATGTTGTAAGGTTGTTATTCATTTTTTTTAGTACAAACGATAGTCTAAATTACATGGGAGTGTATTTCTCACACATATAATCAAGATGTTATGAAATTTGAACTTGAAACCAATAATCTACCTATCAAGACCATTTTTCACTGGGCGAGACGTGGATGACGTATGTCATCGTTTAGATACAACTGCATGCAATGCCAAATGGCAAAATATTTATTGCTTTGTACAAATTCTATTACTTTACGTTATATATGTCACACGTGATAATAACTTTAGTTTATGAACCATTTTCTTTTATGATGGAAAAGAAAAAAGGTAACGAACGAGCAAAGGTAGATTGGACCTACCTACCCTACAAGCAAACAAATGAGGAATTTTTTATTTCGAAAAAAGGGTACGAATCTTTTATCTTATTTATTAGCAATTGTTACAAGGTTAGAGGGAAATTATATTAATGAGTTGGTTTCTTTTTCATGAAACCAAAAATGAACGGCTAAATTATATTCTTAATATCTGGAATGACAGCTATAAAGCTTCTTTTTTCTTTTTTTTGCTTTTTTTTTGTTTTTGAAAAGGCTATAAAGCTTGATAAACAAATAATTTAGTGCCAACCGATCTAGCGTATTGGAAAAAAGTCTTGATTTGCAAATCATTAATCTCAAATTCGAACCCATAACACTTTGATAGTGTCCTTATAATTTAAAACATCGCTTGTGTTCAAAAACTTAATGTTTTATGCTTTCAACTTTGGCATTGCTTTTTTGTTTGGGTTTGAACTTCAACAATATTTTTAATCATGGCTCTTCCCTACAAGATACAGTGCTTGCCACCAGAACCAGACAATCATTTTTTTTGGTTGGTCTATATTCAAAAGAACTTTTACCACTAAAAGAACATGTGTTCAGCTCAAGAATCATGATTTTGTATGAAATCCAATCATAAGATTTTCGACTGGCACTCCAATTACTATGGCTCCTCCAATCATTCCATTTGAGATTCATACTAGAATTTCTCTTCATAATAAACATACATATATATATATATATTTTACATTATCCAGATTTTCTCGATTGTCGAGAGAAAAAAAAGTTCAAAACAATAATTTATTTATCAATAATTCTACAGTTACCAACTTATTTACAAACTTATTGATATAACTTATTGATATAAAATATACGTGGCACATGACATAACAACCTTCACAAACTTATTGATATAACTTATTGATATAAAATATACGTGGCACATGACATAACAACCTCCGTCCTCTATTATTTTTTTTCCTAGCCAAAAAAAATAAAAATAAAAGATATTGATTACCTGTTTGCATAGTTTATCATTCATTGCCTCATTCGGGACACTACATAGATAGGCCAGCCGATACACATTTAACAATCCTACCCAACCTAAAGCAGTGTGTCAGTATCAACAATGTGCATTAATTTAATTAAGCTGAACCTGACTTTCAGTCTTTACCACAAACATACGAAACTCGAGGGCATATCTACAAGATTGAGATCAGAGAGAATTAAATAATGAATAATTACAGAAAAATAATGGTGGGTCTTTTTGAACAAGGTGAAGATAATAAGATAACGGTGGGCCATTTTTAGCATATGGTATATGCCAAAAGTATATATATTATTCAAAAGGACAAGGAGCAAGAGACACTTCCTTTTAAGCCTTGTTGGATGGAGTCTCAGTGCCTCCATGTTCCTTTCAAAAGTACATCCAATAATGCTTCAACTCTCCCATTCAAAAAACCTTTGATCAGCAGCACCATCACTCACTCTTGCAATTGTAGGTAATTTTAACTTTGAGCATATTTGTGGCCGATTCCTCGACTCCCCGAAAATTATCGTATGTGCCAGTTATACATACATACTTCTTTCCATTGTCATGCACGCGATGGACCACGCATACATGTTACAAGAGGTAGTAAATATATAACTTGCATGTGCAAAAATCCGTCCGAACTATATCCGATGCCCTCATAATATCGTACAATTAGGGTAAATCAGGGCCAGAACTATGTTTGGGAGTGCCAAAACACCTCCTGCACTCCTTCACACTTCTATGTGAGAGTGCAAATGGTGGTGCTGCAGTGCGAGGAGTTAATGGCAGTGTCACTATGTTTTACCTTGCTGCAAACCTGCGGGGTACTCGAGGTGTGAGGATGGCTACATCTCGACCAGATTTCATCAAAGCCAGACGATCCTTAATTGTGCTGTCAAATAATCTGTTGTCTGGGTTCTCTGCATAGCAAACAAGGTAACTACCTACACAAGCATGTGGTAGTGCCATGGCTATCCTGGTCTGAAAAGGCAAAAATTAATAAACATTGATTAGGTTAGGTTAATTGAAGAGCAAAGCAATAAAGATTAAAGAATTGACAACTTGATCACATGGTTTATATGCATAAAATAAATAAAAGAGCATGAACATAGACTCGTCAAATAGGGGCCACCAACCATAAGGTATCCAATGAAGAATGCAAGGAGGGAAATGGTGGCTGTAAAACTTTGGTGCACCGTGGCGGTCCAAGCAGCCACAACTATGACACACATAGAGCCACTGCAGACGCCGGTTAAGAAGCAGATTGAGCTGGTAATATCCGAATCAACAATTTGTTCCATTTCTTGTCTTTCAAAGAGCTCCCAAGTGTCTTGTGATGCCTTCACAAAACCCTTCCCATATGCTGCTATCTGATAGTAATTGGTTGAAATTAAGACAACTAAGTTTAACTTCTATTAATTTTGTGCTAAATCATTGACCATTTAGACAATGACTGCATTATAAGTAATTCAAAATATCGTACATGATCACAAGTGACTTGACAAGATAGTAGTAATTTAACAACCAAATTGAGAAAGATTGCCTAAACAAACGTTATAGATAAAACCTTGGGCGAAAAATAACTTGATGTTGAATATAAAAGTATATGCTGATGCTTTGAATCATTCAGAAAACTAAGCAACCAATCATGATCTTACATGACATCTGCGAATGACTTAAAATCTACTTTAAACCAAAAGATTGCATGTACACTTCCGACAAAGAAGTTCCATCTAATTTGATTCATTTAATAGGATAACTCATTTACAGATGATTCCATTAAGCAGCAGACATAATCAGCTGTCAGCATAATTCGTTATCCATATTATTCAAACATGATAAAGGAACAGCGAGTAAAGTCGCACTGTGTTATAGAAATATTGATCAGCTGGCTAAACAAATATATTTTGCAATGCCAAAGAAATCCCTTCTGGTTGAAAAAGAAGCTAGGAACCAATGTTATAGTTCTTTGTTCTGCTTTGTATGATATGCAAATAGAATTGAAGAAAATTAATCTCAAAATCAATTGATAATGGCTTATGAATAAAAGTACCTGTACAAAGGCCCAGCCATTGCCATATCTGAAGATGGACTCCATGACTCTGAGACAGCAATGTGCACAAGAAAACATGAACTCATCTTCTCCCTCAAGTAAATTTAAGGCTCGAGCAACAATTCTCAGGGCTTCAATTGCAGGCACAAAGAGAGATCCAAAGCATGCACTTCCAAGACTTTTACTCAAGGCTCTTTGAAAGCAAAATTTAGTGTTAGATTGCATTCCTCTGAGATAATACAGAGAAATAACCCTACTCACGGTTATATTTGCCACATTCCTCATTACTTCGGCTGTCCAAGCCAAGCTCAATACCAGCAACACTATCATCAGTGGGGTAAAATAGAAATTCAGAGCTCCAATTACTGCTAGATTCCATAGGGACATCCACAAAAATCCAACCCCAAGCATCCAATAAGTAGGTTGATTCAAATCAGGGAACTTTGATACTGGTTCGAGCGATTTGATCAATATCTTGCTACAAAATCCAATCCGCTGCGTGATCCAACAAGCGTATAAGCCATTGCCTATTGCAAAAGCAATAAAACAGACCCCAACGCCATCACTGGCAGGCTTTTGGAAGCAAATTAGTAGAATTCCAGCAGACAGAGACATGAGAAAAGTGGTCCATAATATGAAATGAACAAAAAATTTAGGCCACACCCTCACTGCCTTTTGCCATGCAAATGCAAGGGTAATGCTTAAAAGAGATGCAGCTTCAACTTGTGGTAGAAAAAACTTTAAAACTCTTTTCTCTGCTCTCTTAACTCTGTTGTCAGATGCTTCTATCAGCCCCTGAACTCCCTTGAATATAAGAAAACCAACAAGCCCAATAGCTGCAACCATGTGTAGAAGGAACAGGAACAGAGATATCTTGTTGGTGTATTTTCTTGAATTCAGTGTTGTAATAGATGGCTGGTGAAAATTTTGAGAGAAAACCCAACAACATATCAGACTGATGATTTACAAATTCTTACACGAACTTTGCATATACAGTTTATATCAATGAATTAATGCCATAGAAAGAGACCCAAAAAAGACTCCATTTCACATTGGAATAAAAGGGGGAAAAGAGGAACTTAAAAAGTTAAAAACAAAATTTTGTACAAGTAACTCCCAGATAAAGCATCTGTATCATTTCAAACTGATGAAAGAACTTTAGGAAAAAAATTAAATTAAAAAGGTATTCCAAGAAAAAAAAAAAACTGGGATATCCTTGTTTAATCTTCCGTAAACATCACTTAATTGACTTGAAAATCACAAACTGATGAAAGCTAAGCTACCCCATATGTTTAATTTTGTGGGAAGAAAAAAAAAACAAAAAGACTTACTTGTGGGTTTGGTGTAGAACGAGGCTGAGAATGCGGGGGAGTATGAGAGAAGTGAGGAGGAGATGGAGTAGCACCAACTCTGATATTATTACTTCCATGAGAGAACCGAGAAGGAGGAGGTGGAGTTGCAGCTCTGGTGTTACTATTGATGACGATTCTCAAAGGGTTTGTAGGATTTAGCCTATGCATCATTGACATATGAACATCTCTCTGATTATGGTCATCATTGGTGTTGCTCTCTGCAGCCACCGCTTGTTCTTCATATTCAAAACCCACCTCCTCACCTTTCTCAACATCTCTCTCTTCCCCCTCTTCCTTCTTCTCCCCATTTTCCCCTCTCACCTCAACTTCTTCACTTTCTCTCTCCACCACCTGCATATCACACCAAAGTTCAGAACTTTTTGGCATTTACATGACCAACAACAACAAAACAAGAAAATTTGTTGAATGGTAAAGATGGTTGTTTTACAGGCTCTGCAGCACCCATGTCAGCGGTGATGACGTGGCACCGGCGGCTGTGGAAGTGGCGGTGATGTTGCTGTCTGGAATGTTTAGGTGTGTTTTGTACGTATATGTGTATCTATCTCTCCATCCATCTATGGTTGTGGTGGTGGATGCTGATGTTAATTGGCTCCTCTCTTTTGGACAAAATTAATTACCTCAGAGTATCAGAGTTGCTGGGACCAATATGTTCATAGTCAAGATCAACGCACCAAGGTGGCGCGTGGAGATGTTGCCCAATGGGAGGAGGCTAGGTGGGTTCATGTCAGATTGAGGATGAGGCACGTTGAAACAGAGTCTTCCTGCAGTTGGTGGGTGTCTTTGTAGTTTGTATTGGGTGTTCAGAGTATGGACGGTTGGATTTTGTTGTGGGTGAAGTATTGGACGGCTGAGATGGATGCCTGATGTGCCATGATGGGTAAGTAAAATCAAATTTAGGGGTGTGAGAGAAATGGTGGCATAAAAAGCATTTGACTTTTTTAGAAAGAAAAGGAAGAGAGAGAGAGAGAGAGGCGTATGCAAAAAGGGAACAACAGAAAACCCACCTTATCGTCCTTGACTTGTAATTTCCAGGCCGTGCAAGAAACAAACAAGAAACTGCTGGTATTGCTTCTGTTTACTTTGATTCAGAGGAACCGTTATTTGGCATCCATAATTTCTTACGTTTTTTCCAATTGGAGCAACCCCTTTAAAATATAAGTCTTCAAATTAAATTAAATTAAATCAAGTCGAAGTCAACATAACAGTTGCTATGTATTATGTACAAGTTCATAAATTCATCGCTGAAGTGTCTTAACACAACATTTATTATGTCCGAATTACTGTTAATAAAATATATGTCGGGTACGTTGTTATATTGAAATAGTATTTTTCTTTCTAATGTTGAAAAATATCCTAATTTAAATTTCCTCGTTCTTATTATACTTAATCTTTTATTTATGGTCAAAGAAATAAACAAACATAGTCCACTTTTAATTTGTAATTTTATCAGATAAATTGTGAAATGACTCAACACCAAAACAAGTATGATAGGATAATTCATTTCATCGTATGCTAGCTAGTAGTAGTAGCAAAACCTTATTGCTCAAGGTGATCAGAAAGTAGATATTTTTTCAAAACTTATTTTAACAAGAAATATTATACAAAAACATGTAGAGCCTATTTGGAGAGACTAATCCAAAATTAGTCATCTGTTATTTTTTAATTAGTTTTTAGTGTGTTAAAATTTTATAAAAACTAATTAAAAAATAACAAGTGGTTAGTTTTGAGTTTTTTTTTTTTCAAATAAGCTCGATAAGGGCTTTTTATATATTATGTCATATTCAAATAGATTTATTAATTCAATAACGCTACGGGCACCAACTTGTTTACCAACTTTTGAATACCAACACATGTGGCACATGACATGGCAACCTATGTCATCTGCCACCTCATTTATTTTAATTACATAATTTGTTATATAAATAAAAGAATTTCACACCGAAAAAAGAAAAAAGAAAAAAGAAAAAAAAAATTCTTTTATTTATATAATAAATTATGTAATTAAAATAAATGAGGTGGCAGATGACATAGGTTGCCATGTCATGTGCCACATGTGTTGGTATCCAAAAGTTGATAAATAAGTTGGTGCCCGTAACGCTACTCTTATTAATTAAATCCTCAAGGATTTAGATGAGTCAAGATGATAGAAAAAAGAAAAAAAAAAAAAAAACCTATTCTTTTTCCATTTGAAAAGTTTCTGACATTAAAAAAAATGTTTATTTCAGCACAATGATCTTTTTTGAGTCGTTTACCATGAAAATCTTCAGTAAAATCTCCAAAGTTCCATGCTGTAAAAAGTGATGGCATGCCACATTTGACCAGGACTGAAAGTTGAAAAGTATTATGATCAAAGGTCAGTCAAATTGGAGAATTACTTGGACCCCGAGCTCCACGTGGATGTGACAGGTCAAGCGGTAGGCCCGATTCTGCTGACTACGTTGAAATTAGAGCTTTTTTATTCCTTTTTTTAAAAATAATTTGACAGTTAAGGCAGGCCCTACCTAGAAGCATTATAAGATAAGTGGGCCTGGACCATCAGATTCGATGACTCATATCCACCTCAACTTCTCTTATTTATGCGTCTGTGTCATTGTTTTTGTA
Organism: Prunus dulcis; assembly: GCF_902201215.1. Lineage (NCBI taxonomy): Eukaryota > Viridiplantae > Streptophyta > Magnoliopsida > Rosales > Rosaceae > Prunus > Prunus dulcis. The sequence continues at coordinate 2,157,031 of NC_047651.1, forward strand.
TTCAAAAACAGAAAATGACAAAGATAACAAGTTAAGTTTAGAGCACATTGAAGATGTGTTTCTTTCTTGTTTGGTGCACTGCCGATTTTACAGTGTTAAATGGAGTACGTTGTTAATATAAATAAATGGAAAGAAAAAAAACAAAGAGACTACTTCACTTGAAATTCTGTTTTTTTACTTGAAATTCTGTTTTTTTTAATAATTAGGTAAATTTTACTTTACTGCTCTGATGTTTACTGAGTTTCAGCCTTTAGTATCCGAAGTATATTTTTTCGTCTCTATATCATACCTAACGTATTATTTTTGCAACACTTTCATACACACCATCAATCTTATCCGTTAAGAGGTTTGTTAAACTTTGATGTGGCAATGAATGAGCCACATGGACTCACTCATGTTATGAAAAAATTTAAAAATTTAAAAATCTGAAAAATAAAAATAAAAATTAAATGAATGAGCACATTGAAGCTGTGTTTCTATCTTCTATTACTTTTTTTTTATATAATAATTTTCACTTTATTATCCTAAAGTTTATCGTGTCCCTCCCCCCTCTCTTCAAACAAACCCTGGCCCTTGTAGACACTGACGGACTCATAAATTTTTCAAGGAAGAGGCAAAATTTAAAATGCTAAAAGCATGTGAGGGAAATCCAAGTGCAAGGAGTCCATGAACCCATCTACATTAGTCAATAGGGAAGAGAGAAACTTTGAATAAATAAACGTGAAATCTGCATAAAACAAACAGATGTCAAATAAGGGTGATTAAAGCTCATGGATATTTATTAAATAGAGATACACCATTAAGGGAATTTTGGGAGACAACAAGTTTATGCAAAGCATACATGAAATTGAATATTACAAAGTCTCTTTCAGACGTTTAATCGAACACATGGTCAGCACCAGCAGAGGGCCAAATTTCAGCTACCCCAAAGGATTTTCCTTCGAGAGGAGATGCAGCTACACCTCCTTACTCATGTATAGGTCCACCAATGCTTGTAGACCCATTCTTAGACACCCTCCTCGCCCCGCTCTTTCTTCGATATAACCCAGACACAAGCAGAAGTCATCCACCAACCCTAACAACACGTTGCACCAGAGGCGACTTGTGCGACTTGTTGACAAATTAATCAAGTATCCTTTTTCTATGGTTCCAGTAGATAGGAATATATAATTACATTTCATAGGGAAGCTTGATGGTTTATGTGGTAGTGCTTTTAGTAGGATTTTTCCATGGTATGCTCAAAGATTGCCTACTTGGACTGATAAGATATACAATTATGACCCAAAATCTGAATATGATGATCGTTTAGTATATGAACTAGTGAGATTCATTCGCAATGTTTTTAATCATTTTGATCCCAGTAAATATGCAATTAATGTGGTTGATGAGAGGTGAGGGATCTGTATTCTCGTGTTATTGAATCGCAAGTTTGGAAATTTAAAACATTGGACCAAACTGGCTAAATTGGTTCAATTTGGCCAGTTTTCGGTGCAAATGCCCAGCCCTAAGAGTGCCTTATTCGCCTTTTTAATTGTAATATTCAAAATGTGATCATATAAAAAGAGCAAGTGTTGTGCCATTTCAAGGTATTTTTTTCAAGCTTTATATACAAAATGAAATTTAGATTGATAGGTGTTGAGACCCAAAAAATCCATGGTTAGGCCCCGAATGAATTCATAACCCAAAATGATACATTATTTAGGAAAGACACAAGTTAGAGCATACAAAACCCGCCACGCACAAGTCACGCTCCGCATGCCATGCCAAATAAATAAATTTGTCATGGTAGGAATCGAGATTAAGATCATAAAAATAGGTAGCTCTACAAATCCATCAAGCATCGTAATAAAAAAACATGCCAAGCAACATGCCATGCCAAGCGAGAAATCATTATGCCACACCCAATCACACTATAAGCCTAAAGTGGGCCCAAGCCACTCAAATGCCCCGGTCTTGCTTGAGTGGGTTGTGGTATGGATGGTAATAGGTTGTCATGAGGCCATTGATGAGCCAAGAAATGGAGGTTCCGGGTTGCTTGGGAGCCTCGGAGCCCAAGCCAATTTCTTATGCCCAAATATATGGGTGAGTACAAAAGGGAAAATAACCTAAATAACTCAACCAAAAAGCCCAGTCAAAATGGCCCACTAAAACTAACCCTAATAGCCCAATATTTGATAAGGGTGGCCCATTTGTTTGGTAGGTTGACTTCCTATCCTAGAAGACCCATACAATTAGAAGTAGCAAGCAGCAAAAACTTCATCTTTTGGCTAAAGGATAAAGCCATGAAGAAGCATGGAAGACCACGTGGGTTGATGGGAAGGAAGAAACAAGTTTCAAAGAAAAAAAACATGCAAGGACCAAAGGGATATTAGCATGTAAACTTCTAAGAGGAGAAGCACCCTTCAAACCAGCGTGTGCACCTATTTGCTTTCCTTCATCAGATCTGGCCAGGGAAGGAGGAAGGAAAGAAGAAGAAAAATAGCTAAGAATGGAGTCTCCCACTAAACAGCTGCGGAAAAAGGGGCCTTGAGCTCCCAAAATTCTTGATTTTGTGCAAATAGACAGAGGAAATTTCACCAAAATAGGAAAAGTCAAGGGAGGAGATGAGAAAAGAAGGGAAAAGCTTGACCAAATTGGGTAGAAACCATTAGGGTTTCTTGGGAAAGGATAGTTTCCATCGGCTATAAAATAGGGCCTCTTCTATCTAACGAATCATCCACATCCATAGAGCAAGCTTACTCTCTTACCTGCAAAACCCAGCAATTTGGTGCATTGTTCACCCTTCTTCCCCATTTTCCCTCTTCTGGCAGATTGCTCTAACACTTGACAGAGTCACTGTCAAGCTGCCAGAAGAAGCACTCTAGCCACCCTCTTCTCTCTCTCCCTTCTTTCTTAGCCAAATCTACTTGCAAATCCTTTCCCCCTTTACCTGGACACCCCTTCTTCCTCCCAAGAACACATAATTTTCTCTTTAGTGCTAAACTCATGCCAACTTTGCTTCCATGCCACGATCTTCTCATACCAAGCTAAGAATTCATCTGTAAGCACAAAGAATCTACCTGTAAGCAGCCGTCATTTTCGTTGGTGAATGTAACTAAGGTGTTTCCTAAAGCTTTACTACCCTTCGAAACATTTTGGGGCCTAATCTTTGAACTCAGACACAGGGGATATTTTTATTCAATTTACTCCTTACGGCAGCCCGACCCATTTACAGCTGCCAGAAGAAAAAGACCCTTCGATAGGCATGTTGAATTTTGAATCTTTTGATGCAGAAACAGATCCAGAGCAACATGGTCAAATCTGATTCCGGTTTGGAAGATGATATAGGAATTAGGCAAAACAGGTCAAACACATTATATGATCAAATTTTTCTTCTTTCTTGTGTGGTATTTGGGTTAGTTATGCCTTTGCCAATTTGCTCCGACATACATGCAATCCTATGTACTACTGCATTTATGTCAAACAAATGGTTTTGTTTTCTTTACGAGAAAAAATGGAGTCATCACGAAGTAGAGGTCCTGGACAGAATAAAAAGATATTATCTCAGTGTGCAGCTTGGGTTGCTTAATGAATAATACTAGTCACACACTTGCGAAGGATCAGATTCATATACCAATATTTATAGTTGATACAATTGATACGAAAGGTAACAATCCAAACCCCAAAACTTTAGGCCTTAATTACATGCTACAAACTACATAACCAGTTTAAGCAGTAAGTACTAATAAAATACCACGTTGGCCTTGCTAAGAAAGAAAAATCTTACAAGACCCCAATACAACACAACAAAATTCTCTGCAGTGGTTTGTTTTTAAGTGTTTCCAGACAACCTATCACTTTCAACACTCATAATTCTACAACACTCATAATTCTACAAGATCGGCAACTACTGTTGCTTTGCGTTACTACCAGAGTCTTGAGGTGTTTTGACAATGCTTAATTGGCCACCTTCCTTGTTTGCAGCAGTGGCGGCCTTCACCTCATTGCACTGGTTTATGAATTTTGTTATCTCCTGATACATCAAATACAAAGGTAAGAAGCCATGAGAAAGATCAAAGTCAGAAAGATCAATCGGTGTTCATATATTACTTATTAGGAATGGGTATTGGAATTATTCCAATTCCTGGCTTCCCCTATGTTCACTAACACATAAGGAATAAAAAAATTATGTCCTAAGCCAATAACTTGAAAACCAAGAATTAGATTTTGATTGGGGGGAGTAGTTGATCCTCTTTTCGTTCCTCTCTTCCCTTTCCTAATTTCTTCGATTCATGACTTCCCCGTTTTTAAGTAATTAATCATGTCCTTAAATATGACAGGAATCAGGAGCAAAAGTTGCACATAAACTTATAGGTTTTGGTCCTTAACATAGACTTGAGTTCCCACATCCTATAATCCAAAAACATATAAATGTTGGTGGAGTTTATTAACATATCCACTGAAGTTTTTCAATGAGAGAAATATTTAGATCGTTGAAGTTGAATAAATTAATAGGAAGTATTGACTCAGTAATCAGTATACTATCTAGCTACTAGCACCTACTTCCAAATTTGTAACAAGGTGACTAAAACTCCCCACTTCTCACACTAAGGTCTTCTCATCTCTAACAATGTAAAATCTCCTGCCAACAAATTTTGGACACTTGATAATTATTACCATCGATAGGAAACAAAACAATGTAAGCACAAATACTAACAACTTGAACTTGACAAAAATCTAATGCATTATAACAAACCCAAAAACAGCACCACAGTTTATAGGGAAAATATCGATTTTAGCTATTCTCAAAATCATATAAGATTTGGCGGCTGCATCATCATAAATAATGGCAGCATTGTCTAAGCAGCAGACTATTTACTTCAAACCCACAACAGGGAATCCATAGTCAAAGTTATAATGTCTGCACTTGTTTTTCCAACTTATCATACCCTTTTGCAAAAGAAATTACCCAAATAAGACCAAAACAAAAGGTACGAAAAGGAAATGAAACTGAACAGAGTAAGCCTATGGAAATATCTGTGGAAGAGAATTTGATTGCCTGCAATATAAACTGAAAGAAAGGACATGACCTGTAAATTAATTGCACTTAGAGCCACTACATAATCAAATGACCCCAAAGAAATACTTTAAGGTCTACCCATATTCATCAAACTCTAAATTCAGTCAATTAAAACTGCATGAGTGTTAAGTAGAATTTTGACCAAGGCCATTACCTAAAATATCAATCTTGAGAACCAATTAATCCAATTTCTCATTAAAATCGAAAACATAATAAAGAGAATAAAAATAAAAATAAAAGAAATGGGCAAAGGGCTAAAACTCTGAATTTGCCAGTTTCATGGTTACAAACAATTAGGGTTCACTGAAACGAGCACAAAAATGATAATTCGGGACTGCAAGTAATCCATTCCTAACTAAATCAAATATTACAAAAATATAATGAGAGAGAGAGAGAAGAGAACATACACGATCGGCATCCATATCACTGCTGATTTTAGAAGGTTTGATTACTCGCTTCCCTTTGCGAGTTTGAGTGATTTTTCCATGGCGGCTGGGAGGAATCGTTTTCTTCTTCTGCTGGCCTTTGAATAGCTTCCCTTTCTGCGTCATCGCTCTTTACTCTGTCTGTCTTCTCTCAGTTCAGCCTTCTCTCTCTTTTCTAGGGTTTTTGGGGTTTATAGGTTTGGGAAAATTCTATATGCACCCAACCATACGTTCAGCACGCCCAACAAAAATAAAAGGAAAATCTTAAATTCCCGATCTACCCCTAGTCGCAGTTTCATGTATATAAATAATTCTTAGAAAAAAATAATAATTCTTTTAAAAAATTATGCACATATATCAAACGGATGATTAACTTAAAAAATTGGAATTCCTACTTATGGACGAAAGAGGCAAATATTTTCTTTTTAGTATTTCTACGGTTTGATAAATAAAAATGAAAATCTTTGGTGAATATGATAATAAGATAATATTTATTTGTTACGGAAACAAATAATAAATTAGTAGAATTAGAGACAAAAACTAATAACATGTTTGGACAAAAGAGGGAACTTGGGCAAACTATGGGGCAAAAAGTGTAATTTGGCATCAAGAAAATAACAAAATTATAAACAAGAAGAAGAAAAGTCACTGCCAAAAATTAAAACAAAACAAAAAATGGTCACAATTACTGTAGCACGGTTAAAAGCGGGATTTCGTAACGGAAAAGAAAGAAAAAAGAAAAAGAGAGAGAGAGTAGAGATATAAACTGTTCAAATCATCCCACGATCAAAAGCGGAACTTCTTAACGGATCCGCATTGCGGGACTTCGTAATATATAAATTTGGATTCAAATGATTTTTTGTAAAGATTATATTTTAAAAAATATCTAAAAGATAGACAATTCATATTATTAAAATACAATGCGAGTGGACCTACCTGAGGATGAGGGGCAACTTGTCCCTTCCGGGGGAAAGTAGATATGAAGCACTACTAGTACCCTTGAATCCTTCGACCCAAAAAAGGAAAAAAACAACAACAAATGAAGGATTCTCCTGCAAGCTGCAGCAGTTGGACTGATACCAAGGTAGAAACAAGTTTTCCATGCCAAGGTAAAAAAAAGAGATATTTAGTGATATACCCATTTCTAGCACTAATATTATAAATAAATCCTACACAATTGAATTCCTATAAACAAACCCAAAAAAAACCCAAAAAATGATAGCTAGCCTTATTGAATTTAATATTGATTATTAAATTACTTTGATGCCCTATTGAGTGCTTTGGGTATTTTTATGAGATTTTGGGGTTGGGCTTGTTTTAAGAAATTGATGGCAGTTTTGTAATTTATAAGAAGTTAAAAGCTTTTTTGTTATATTGTAAATGGACTTTGGGTGTGTTTCTAAAGTCCATTTTATATATGGTATTTTTATAATTTGGGCCCCTATATTGGGTATAATAGTGAATCTCCCTAAAAAAAACAATCACAGTGAATAAAATCAAGTACATGAGCGACCTTTTTTGTTTTAGGAATGCTCACATCCGAAACAATCACAGTGAATAAAATCAAGTACATGAGCGACCTTTTTTGTTTTAGGAATGCTCACATCCGGATTTTTTGTTTTTTATTTTATTTAAGGGAAGAAATGTGAAGTTTTTCATTACAAAACAAAAACAAAAACTTTCGTCGCCTGAGAGATTCGAACTCTCGCGGGGAAACCCCATGTACTTAGCAGGCACACGCCTTAACCACTCGGCCAAAGCGACTCTGCTGTACACTCTCTCTCTGTAACTAATTTAGACTAAAAAGTTGGGGGGTTTTACTGAAAACATAAACACACCCGCGCGCTGGGCCCTTGTTTATTATGCAAGTGGATGCCATTTAAAAACCCTACCTGTTTTATTTGTTTATTATTCTGCTATTTTTTTTTAGGACAGCTTCGATATGATTTGTACAAAAACACTACTTTACCACATGTAATCAACTCTTGACCCCTCACATAATCTATCTATATATAAAGCGAAAGACAGAGCATTCAAAATACCACAAATTGTCATTCATTAAGTGTTTAAAGTTTTCATTAAATAATAATGATAATATAATAAATTAACTTTTTTTCATATTAAAAAGGCTTTTTATCACAAATAATCTTTCACATTTACAAAATTATCACGAATGGTCATTGAGGTTTTTTTGTGACACTAATAGGCCTTAATGTTTGGGCTTTTTATCACAAATGATTTCTGCCGTTATAAATTCTGTTAAGTGTGACGTATAAGATAAGTGGAGTCCACCTATCCAATTACATTGTGACATGTGGATAAAAAATAATTAAATAATTTTTTTAATGAAAATTCCAATTTTTTTTCTGCAACTTTTCATCCCCCCTTCCTTACTCCGTCTCTCTACCCCTCCGCCCTCACTCTCCACCCTTTGCTCTCCATCTCTTCTCCCCCTCTGCCCTCGCTCTCCACCCTTTGCTCTCCATCTCTTCTCCTTGTCAACTCCAGTCGCCAAACTTCTACTAAGCTAATCATTTTAAAAAACACCAAATATTGTGATAGGCGTACAAGTAGTTGAATTTCTAGAGGTGTGTATCTTCTACCTCAAAAAATATCCTAGTCCTCCATGGAATCAGCTGTCCACCCAATAATCAACCAAAAAATAGTATATTAAGAACTTAAGCCGATCTGCTTGACTTAGAGGAACAGACCCAAATCAAATCACTGTGGAAACCGTGGAGTACATAGAGTACTTGAATTTTGGACCTGGATCAGATTCAAGGCACTAGGTCAAATGGGGAGGCTATAAAAAGAATTGCAGTGAAGAGATTGCGAGGCAGTTTACAGTTGGTTTGATCTTACATGGAGCAAGTCATTGGCTAAAGACAACAGGCATTCCACTTTCTTATGGTTCATAAGGAGAAGGAGACAGGGAGATGGAGAGCAAAGGGTGGAGAGCGAGAGAGACGGAGTAAGGAGGGGGATGAAAAGTTGCAGAAAAAAATAAATATGGAATTTTCATTAAAAAAATTATTTAATTATTTTTATCCACGTGTCACAATGTAATTGGGCAGGTGGTCTCCACTTAGTCATACTGAACAGAATTTATAATGGCAGGGACCATTTGTGATAAAAAGCCCAAACGTTAAGAACTATTAGTGTCACAAAAAAAACCTCAATGACCATTCGTGATAATTTCGTAAACGTGAATGACTATTTGTGATTAAAAAAACCTATTAAAAAAAATAAACTATAAACTGAAATAAGAACATGAGACCTATTTTGACAGGACCCGACCCAATTTCCTCTTTGAAATTTGGGCCAAGCCCTGTGCGTGTCCGACACCTGGCGAATGTCGGGCACAAAAGACCTTTTTACCCTTCTCGCTTTAAACTCTCCCTTAGACTTCTGCCGAAAATTCGGCAGAGTCTCCCCTGTATTTTGACCAAACCCAATATTTTTCACCTGTTAAACAATCAAAAATCCTACCAACGGCCAGACTAATCCAACAAACACAATTCAACCTCAGCTTCTTATGTTTAACAAGATATCAGAGCATTTCTATACAGATTTACAGGATTTACAAAGAAATTACAACGAGTTCCTACACTTTGGTGGTGGGACGGGAGCTAGGATGATGGCCCTGGTGGTTCCCTCCCTTCTTCTACGGCCTGGGGGCGAAAAACAGGTTAAAAACTTGAGTGGACAAAAATAATGTTAGAGAAAACCATTTAGAACATAATAACCCCCGTTTGAAAAACATAGGGATATAAAACTATAATCTGCTCATAATCAACTCGAGATATTCAATTAAACGTAAATAAACATAATTACATAAATGTTCACATAATATGCACAATATATTCGAGTAACATATGCGGAGTATTAAAAATACTTATAGAAATGCATGAAATAATAACTATATTAAAAAACTTAAAAATTCTTTAAAACTGCCACCTAATTGTACCCCTGCTAGCCGTCAATCCCCTGGCAGATCTCGGGCGTCATACAGGCTACCCGAGCCGCAAACTGGCGAAATCAGGGGACTATGATCAGTCTGATCCGCCGACAGGTCCTCGATGACACCAAGTCACTCGAGTCGCTCAGGCAGGATGCAGGGGACCGTAGTCAGCCTGATCCGCAATCCTGGCAGGTCTCGGGGACACAGAGTCAGCCGAGCTGCAATCCTGGAAGGTCTCGGGACACCAAGTCTGCCGAGCCGCAAATCCTAGCACTCACGGTTCGAGCGTCCCCGAAACTCGTGAGGCAAGTCAAGTACACTAACTAACTGAAATCAGATCGGACGTCCGTCGACACCGGTCCAACTCTGGGTAATCACCAAATAGAGGGTGGGTACATGGTGGTCTAAAATAACTGTTTCTGATAAAATCTGATATCTTCTATACTCTGGTAACTCTGAGCTAAATTATTATTTTATGTATCAAAACTCTCTAATCTGTTTATTCGGCTCATTTTCATAAAAACAAATAAAGATATTTCACAATAAAATTCATGTTATATCACTTATTCAAGATCAAATATAAAATATAATTATAAAATATTTTTAAGAAAGAAAAGTCCACTCACTGCTGGTCCGAGCTAGCTGGACCTCTTGAAGGTCCCTCCTGTGGATTAGCTGGACTCCTGGTGCCTGCTTATCTAGGAAAAAATAAATTAATAAACTGCTGGATAAAAGAATTTAAATTAAACACCCTGCCCCCGGCTCCTAAAATACGTGCTTTTCAATTCAAATTACTCCTATGCCCACATTAGCCTTTTTCAACGCTTGGAATAGTTTTGGGAGGTTCGACATTCAGCTTAAGCGATAAACCGTCAGATCGGCCGACCCGGGACCCGTGGGGTCCACTGTGTCCGATGGCCAATCTGATCGTCCCGAAAAGTTTCTCATACAGCGGGAACCATGTTCTGCGAATTTGGTCCGAATCGGACGGTCGGATTGGCCAAAATCGCGTTATCGCTTAAAACTCAAACCCTAGCCCTAGGGTTCGCGATTCCGGAGTATCCGGGACTCCGATTCGCGATCCGTCAAATCCTACGCGATCCTAAAATCACGTAGACCGACATATCCAAAATTCAGCGCGATCCAACGATTAAACGACACTGCACCCACGGATCGGGCTATATGAAAAATCTGTTCGGGGCTCAAACGGACTCCGAATCGAGATCCGCGAAAACCTACGCGCTCGTGACGACACGAGGACCTCAAAACTGGCCATAGCCGTGCCACCACCCTGGCCCACGCGCCGCCTCACGCGCGGGCAGATCGGGTGTCCAAAGCGATTCGGGTGTGCCGAAAAATCTTGGAATCGAGACTCCAAATTCCTATCCTAGGTAAAACACCCCCTTTGGAGTCACTTTTGTTCTTAGACAACCCCCAAAAAGTGGCTGGAAATGGCCCATCACGGTGGCCGAAGTTCGACCAATTTTCAATTCGAAAGTCGAACAACCTAGAGGTGAAATCGATCTAAACCCAGCCAACCATCAGATAGAGCACGAGAAATAGATGAAAATCGATACCTCACTCGACTGATTTGGTTGAGAAACGGAGTAGATCGAGAGGAGAGAAGTTCGGGTGACTTCCGTCAAAAATCTGCAGTTTCCGATCGTTTCCAGGCGTCCCACGGCCGGCGACTGGTCGGGGAAGATCGGCGAGACCGAGGCGGAGGTGACGGTGCCCTTGCCGGAGATCGAGTCGCCCTGAGGTGGCGACGGGAGCGACTGAAGGGAGGGGGGCTGGCTGGTCGCGCGCGGGAGAGAGAGGAAGGAGAGAGAGAGAGCTGACGCGGGGAGAGAGAGAAACAGGGATAAAAATCTGACTTTTGTCCAAATTACCATTTTGCCCTTCGCGATGTTTTGATCGTAATTTCTTCGTTAAAACTCCGATTTGGGTCTACTCCGTGTCTACGGACTCATTTCACCGTGCTCTACGCAACGGCGCAAACGGAATTCCCAAATTCATCCCCGATCAAAAAGTCAAATTTTCTCCTATTAAAATATGCGAGGGCAAAATCGTCTTTTGGCTTGAATAAAGAAATCTTAATTTTTAGATATTTTGGTTTGGGTTCTTACAATCTACCCCCCTTAAGAAAATTTCGTCCTCGAAATTTATGTACCTGTTACTCAAAGAGATACGGGTACTGTTCCCGCATCTGGTCCTCAGGTTCCCAAGTAGCCTCTTCCACTGTATGGCTTCTCCACAAAACTTTCACAAAAGGGATCTCCCTCGAGCGCAAAACTTGCATCTTTCGATCCAAAATTTGCACTGACTGCTCCACATAAGTCAGATCTTCTTTCAGCTCTATCGGTTGCTCCTCCAGTACATGAGATGGATCTGGAATGTACTTCCGGAGCATCGAGACATGGAATACATTATGCAGCCGAGATAAATCTGGAGGTAAAGCAAGTCTGTAGGCTACTGGGCCTACTCGCTCCACAACCTCATATGGGCCAATGTAACGAGGACTTAGCTTTCCTCGCTTCCCGAATCTTACCACGCCTTTCCAAGGCGAAAGCTTCAGGAATACCCAATCTCCAACTTCAAACTGGAGGTCTTTCCTCCTGTTGTCTGCATAACTCTTCTGTCTATCCTGGGCTGTTTTCAGCCTTTCACGGATTATCTTCACCTGTTCTTTCGTCCGCTCAACGTCATCTGTTACATCCAGTCGGCTCTCACCGACTTCATCCCAATAAAATGGTGTTCTGCACTGTTTTCCATACAAAGCATCGAATAGAGACATTTTAATACTTGCCTGGTAGCTGTTATTATATGCAAACTCCATGCCCAGTATAACATCCAAGCCCACCATCTCTAGTGGAATCAGATATGCTTCCAAACACACGTCCCTCACTAATACTGGACTATCGCGATACACTGTACCCACATAAAAGATCTCTCCTGTAGGTACAGAGATCGCTAGCTCACTCCGTAAAGCTGATAGTTTGACATCAGCGTTGTGGGCAAAACTAGGAGTAACGAATGAATGCGTAGCCCCAGGGTCAATCAAAATTCTAGCAGGGGTCCCAAAAACTGATAAAGTACCTGTAACCACATCTGGTGATGCTTGCGCCTGCTGCTGAGACATATGATATACCCTGCCGGTAGCTCGGGCACGTCTGCCTCGTCCCTGCTGCTGACTGCCACCTCTACTGGCAACACTGGTCTGAACTCCACCGCTGGACGAAGCTCCTCCAAACTGGGTTCTGCTCTGTGTGCCTATCTCTCGAGAGGGTGCAACAGTCGCTTCACCACCTTGTAACAATAGCGGGCATTCTTTCAGGAAGTACCCTTGTTGACCACAGTGGAAACACCCTGTGGTACCCTGTCTGCAAGCCCCGGTGTGAAGTCTACCGCACACTGTACACTGGGGGCTTCTCATCCTGCCAGCTGCAGATGGTGGCTGCCTACCAGAACCCCTGACTGAACTGCTCGTAGGTCGGCCCCCAGAACTACCACTCTGGTTTGAGCCTCCACTGGAACTAACTCCTGGTCGGAAACCTCCGAAACTGCAACCACTAGACGATCCGGAGCTATAACTACCTCTCTTGGATGACCCCTGACTGGGACCACCCGTCTCGTACTGTCTCCTCCTAGGTTCACCCCGGGCTCTAACCATCATCTGGCTATTCTCAATCAGTGAGGCTGACATCACCAGATCTCCGAAATTAGTCAGTCGCTGACTAATCACAATGTCTCTAATAGAGGCCTTCAATCCCCTGATAAACAGCTGGCACTTCTTGCTTTCATCTTCTACTAGTGGTAAGCAGTATTTCGATAACTCATTAAACTTCTGCTCATACTCCAGTACCGTCATAGATCCCTGCTCTAGCTGCAAAAATTCCTCCATCTTCATATTATGATAAGCCTTCTTCTAACCGACTCCCACCAAAATCTCGCATTCCGAGTCAGAAAGAATGTGGCCAAAGTCACTCTACGATCTTGGGGAACTGCCATTACCTCCATGATCCGCTCCATCTTTTCAATCCATTCCTCAGCCACAGCTGGATCACTATCTCCGTCAAAATCTGTGGCCCCAATTCTTTTGGCTTGGTCCGCATATCCCAAGGACGGGTCTCGAGATTGCCCGGCCCGGGATAAGGCCTGTGTCAATAACTCCAAGGTCTGCTGGAGGTTTGGGTCTCCCATCATCGTGGCATAGGTGGTGCGGGCCCTGAGGGGCCTCCAACAAACGACTGCTCAACCGGTTCCTGCACCGGTTCTGGGGTAGGGAGGTTCTCTGGTTCAAGAGGAGGGTTCTGTCCCCTCACACGGGACGACTGTCTCGTCCCCCTACGGAAACCACCACGCTTCGGGCCCATAGTCAACTGGAATACGAACAAAGATTCAGTAACAAGTAATAGGGGCTACAGGAAGTAAAACCTATGCTCTGATACCAAATTGACAGGACCCGACCCAATTTCCTCTTTGAAATTTGGGCCAAGCCCTGTGCGTGTCCGACACCTGGCGAATGTCGGGCACAAAAGACCTTTTTACCCTTCTCGCTTTAAACTCTCCCTTAGACTTCTGCCGAAAATTCGGCAGAGTCTCCCCTGTATTTTGACCAAACCCAATATTTTTCACCTGTTAAACAATCAAAAATCCTACCAACGGCCAGACTAATCCAACAAACACAATTCAACCTCAGCTTCTTATGTTTAACAAGATATCAGAGCATTTCTATACAGATTTACAGGATTTACAAAGAAATTACAACAAGTTCCTACACTTTGGTGGTGGGACGGGAGCTAGGATGATGACCCGGGTGGTTCCCTCCCTTCTTCTACGGCCTGGGGGCGAAAAACAGGTTAAAAACTGTGAGTAGACAAAAATAATGTTAGAGAAAACCATT